>NC_056737.1:496131595-496204095 GCF_019279795.1 Protopterus annectens
AATCATTTTATGGCCCTGTGACTAGCATCCTCCTGAACATTGACCTCTCAGTCAACACCTGCTGATGTCATTCACCTTAACAGCACTGGCTGACAATTTCATAACAGATAAGCTCTGTGGCACATGCGATAAGTACATAGTGCTATTGTCTATACTACTGATAGGTAGGGGTTGTAATGTCATAACAGCAACTCTGAGTGATGTAATCCTTTTGTGAAGAAACCCTCAAGGAAAGTCTTGCTAAATCACTGTCTGTCTTGGTAAGGCAACATGCAGACCTATTTCCCACAGGCAACTGATTGCCTTTTGTAGGTAATGCTCATTAACAGGTAATTCCCTGTGCAACAATCTGTGGCTTCAGACTTGCTAATTGCATCCAAAATAGCAGGGTTGCACTTTCATTATCCAATGACATGGCTGCACAGTGCAATATGCACAGCCTTCATGTAGGCCTTGGCCTCTTTCCTAGTCTTTGAGATCAACACTATTGAGGTGAGAAGGCTACAGCATCGCAGAGGGTCGGTAAAATTGCTGTTCACTGTTGAGATTTATGAGGTATGTCAACAGTTTTGCATGCTATGTCTGGCCATTGTCCCATGGCATTGTGATTCTCTGGCAGTTCAGTGTTAAACATTGTGGGTTGAGTTCAGCAAAGAGAGAGAGACATGTGAGTGTCAGATGTCATACACATCTAAATATGCATGCTGATGCAGTAGCTGTTATTCTGTCAGCTCACTATCTTTGTAGGGGCAAAATGTGAAACATGCCCCTGTCACAGGACCTTTGCCTTCCCCTTATGTATGATTTTGTCTGGACCCCTAGTACTGAGGGTGTGAGGTATGGTATGTCTGTTGCAGGTAGCTTAATATACAGCTGCATATGTTGCAAGCTACAGCTACTGCTGCAGCCTAGGAAACATAGGGGGGAGTGTGAACACTTTGGAGGACAGCAAGCTGTATGTGCAACTGAGGTAGCAGTGTCAGCTCTGTCATTACAGCAGACCCAGGATGAGGGTACCCTTTACAGTCTACTCGAGGGATGTGCTTAAGGAAAATCTGTTATATAACAGTGCCAATGACAGAGTAGTAGGCAGCATATAGTTATGCTATAAATATATGTGCAGTGTGTCCCTACCTACAGGTCATTGACTTGCAAACATGGGTAGCAGGTAATTCAGTAGCAGCAACCTGTGTGGGTTAAAATTGCATGACTCAGTCATTATTTTCTGTAGTTGCAAGAATGTAATTGAAGAGCAACTCACTGGATTCAAACCCAGGACTGTGGGTTGCAAAATATACTGCATGCAAGGCATTTAACAGACTGAGATACTGAGTCAGTGCTGCAGCAGGTATATTTGCAAGATGCATGTGCATGCATAGAGTCTGTGATACACATTGTCTGAATCCATCATTATGAGCATGGCTTTCAAATGCAGTTGTTGTGCAGCAGGATCCCAGATGGACACATATGTACTTTGCTATTACTGCCTTAACAGGTGTTTATAAAGATGTTGCTGATGAAAGGGGATAGTTACCGGCTATCATACCTGTCAAACTGTTAGAGCAAGAGCTCTGGACAAAGTCATACATACAAGGTTGACATAAATGTGTTCATTAATTAATGTAAGAATTAGTTGTGTTTGGTGGACGTGTGTGAAATGGAGAGCTATGTATGGGGCGATATATATATATATATATATATATATATATATATATATATATATATATATATACATATATATATATATATATATATATATATATATATATATATTTTTTTGTGGGACAGGTGCCAATTTTTTATTTTTTTTTTTTAAAGGAGAAAGTGGAATGTTGGGAGAGGCATGTAGCTACATGTGGGGAGGTAAGTTGGGTAGGAGAGGTTGCATTTGCAGACAGACAAGACATACAAGACAGATGACAGTGGCTTTGTGTGAAACATGAGGGAGTAAGCACCTTCGATGGGGAGGGTGATGTGGAATCTGAGGTGCATGTGCCTCCAGATGTCAGCAGCATGACTAAAATCCCCACCCATGGGCAGTCAGCACTGCTCCTTCACTGCCCCAAAGGTGGCTGCACTGGAGGCTGGGCACCAGGGCCACCAGGCCCCACCAGGTTGCTGAGTCTGCCATCAATCCAGTGCAGGCACTATTCATAGCTCCTATGAGTAATTCTGCACACCATAGCCAGTAGCTGATCCTGGGTGACAACCCCCCTCCACCCTGCTCCCAGGGGGACAGGAGCCATCCTCTGAGGTGGTTACACCTGAAGGTGATTAAGACACAGCAGAGGGGGCATCACTGGCTTGAGTCATAGATGTACTGGGACTCAGTGCCATGGCCAGCTGAGGTAGAATAGGTTGATCATCTGGAACCTGCCTTCCCTGACGTGCATTTTTTATGCAGGTAAACCAATACATATAGGTGGGTTATGAACAAAGCCATTGTTAGTAATAACAGCATGCCAGAACATTGCAAATAACACCATGACAGTTCAATGCATATTATATGAAACAAAACAATATATAACAGAATAGTCAGTACAATAACAGCATGCCAGTAACAGTTACGGCATAAGGCCAACAGAATAGGTAATTTAACAAGATATGTTAATATGCAATCATAGTAATACATAACATTAATAAAACACATGCTCCAACATAATGTTTATGGAACAACATATGTTCATAGGTTTATAGGTTCTTAGGTTGGTGCTAGGCTATTGGCCCTAGGGCCTATACAAGCCTAGCCATAACAATTCCCTGGCTATTTCTTTTCACAGTATTTACTTCCCCTGTCTAGCAAGGTGAATGACATGATCCCCAGGGTGAATTTCCTATCTCCCATCCAGTCATCAAGGTTCCTTTTGAAGAGGGCCAAAGAGGCGATCTGCTTGACATGTATGGCCAGTCTATTCCAGTGTCTGGGGAGTCTCTGGGACAGGAACCTATCCCTCCAGCATGTTTTGTTCATTGTGATGACAAGGTTTAGATCCTTGGAGCGTGTGTCTCTGAGGGATTGGGATTTCTTTAAGTGTAGTATTTCCAACAGCTCTGGGTTTGACATGGCCTTGTATGTTAAGCAGAGTTCGTCTCTGAGTAGATGATATGTGACAGAGTATAGGTGGAGTTTTTTTACACAGTCAGCATAAGCATCTGCTTTAGGCCTGTGATTCTTTTAGTGAGGTATTTCTGTGGCCTTTCCATTTGTTGCAGATGTCTTGAGAGGTACATACCAAACAGGGCATTGTATTCTATATTGGGTCTAATGAGGGATGAGTACAGTGGGACAATGACCTCCTTTTTTCTGGATGAAAAGCCCTTAGTGATGAGGTGTGCCACATAGGATTTCTTGACTGTTGTGGCAATGTGGTTATCGAAGGTGAAACCACTGTCCACCTGTGTCCCTAAGTCTCTTATCACACTTTTGGTGTTTAGTGTACTGCCACCTATGTGGTAATTCATGGGTACATGTTTTTTCCCAAAGGGGATAACTATGCATTTCTTGGCATTGAGCTTGAGTTCATGGCTCTGACACCAAGCATCTGTTTCTGTAAGGCCCTTTTGTAGAATATCCACATAATTTGGGGATTCAATAATGGCTCCCAGTTTGCAGGCATCTGCAAACTTTGTTAGCCAGAGTCCCTTAGTGCTGGCCTGTACTTCAGGGAAGTAGATGCCAAACAAGAGCAGTCCCAGGACTGAACCCTGAGTTACTCCACTTGTTACTTGTCTGGAGCTGGATTTGGAGTCAGCTACTTTTACAGTGTGGGTTCTGTCAGTAAGCTAGTTGGCAACCCAAAGAGTGATATAGGGATTAATGCCCAGCTTAGTAAGGTTATCTATGATTCCAGAGTGGGGGATGTTAATAGTAAGCCATAAATAATATATAACAATAATACATGTATGAAGATAATGGGTAGGAAGAGAGAGAAATATACAGTCCATTAATACCATCATGGGCTATATCCTTGGCTACAGTAATGCTATCTACTCTAGAGGTGCTACCTTTCTTTATGTGTAAATGTGCCGTATATCTGCTGTAGCAAGTACATACCTTCCAAGTTTTCAGCATGGGACCCTATGGGCCAAGCAGTAATATCTGCAGGTACACAACTACAAAGAATACTTGCACATCAGGTGGACCTATATAATTACCGTGGTGTACTGTGAGCTGATGTACTGTTACAATGCTATTGACATATAACCATGTTGATGATACATCTTTGACAGAGGGATTACACAACAGTAATTAGATTCCATGACAGCATGACACTTGATAGACATGCATGTGTACAGTAAAGAGAGTAAACAACTGTCATACCTTGCTTGGCAGGCATGGGGGATAAAAACCAATAGCAGTGACTGCAGGGGACATGTGCATCACATGTATTAATTGACAGCAGCAAACTTTCCAAGACACAGCAGGCATACAGCCATACCGAGAGGACACATTTTATTTACTGCTTTTATTTTATCATATGTTACTATTATTTCAGGTATTTCCTTTATGTTATTCATTAATAGGACATTGGTGGTAATGATTTCAACACTCTGTAACATCTGAAAAAAACACTTATTTACACAACAATATGAGCTAGCTCACCCATGCACCTGCAGTTCCTGTAGAGAGAATGAGATCAGTAATCAATAAGTGACTGCTTGAACCCAATAGCAGTACCTGCAGGGGACATGTGCATCAAATGTAGTAACTCACTGCAGCAACCTTTCCAAGTCACAGCAGACATACAGCCATACATACCAAGAGTACCCATGTTGTATTTATTTGTTTTATTTTAGTATATTTTATTATTAATTCATGTATTTCCTTTATTTTTTGCATTAATAACACATTGATGGCAATAATTTCAACAATTTGTGACATCTGAAAAAAACACATATTTACACAATAATATGAGCTACCTCACCTATTTACCTGAAGGTCCTGGGTAGAAAATGATATCTGTAATCAATGCATGACTGTTACAGTAATATGTCTGGCAGGCATGGGGATAGAACCCATGTGTGTCACATGAAGTAATTGACTGCAGCAAACTTTCTATGACACACCAGGCATACAGGCACACCAAGAGAACACAGTTTATTTCTTTTATGTTAATATATGTTATTATTCCTGCACATATTTCCTTTATTTTATGCATTGCTAGCACATTTGTGGTAATGATGTTAACAGTCTATGAAACATGAATAAACAATTATGTCCACATACTATAGGCTACCTCACCCATGTACCAGTCATCCTTGCAGAGAGAATATCAGTCATCATAACATATCTGAATCAGTAATATTTATTAGTACATAGCACTGGATTTGAACCCTGGTCTGTGTGTGTAAAAATGTTCTTCGTACACAGCATTTAACAAACTGTGCTACTGAGTCACTGCTGTAATCTGACCGACTGATATTTACCCAGAGCATACCTGGAAACAAAATATGACCTGGTACTACTGATACAGTGTTATAGTGCACTGCAGTGACAGTTGAACACACATGCATATAATGCAATCATGACAGAGACACTAGGTAACCTATACATTACTAAGTAAAATGCAGGTGTACAAAATATATTGTTTCTGGGGTGAAATAGCAGCCCTAATTCCACAAGTATTGCACAACAGTTTATTACAGATACCTTCATGCAGTTACTGCAATTGTTTTGACTTTTTCTTGAATAACAGTTGGCATTATGCAGCTGTAATTCTACTGTTATTGCACTACAAATGTTTTGTGTATTACTGGTTCATACTGTAATCTTTTTCTGTGTTTTTTGACTATATACTACAGCTGTACTCACCACCCATTTGGTGCAACCTGGATAGGTGCCCTGCATACGCCTTGACATTATGATGCAGCTGTTGGGAGAGAAACACACCATTATGCATCCCAGTCTAGCAGACATTCAAGATTAAATATTGGTGAAACACATGTCAACATACTTATACACCTGTGGAACATTACCTGCCCAGAATTCTTGGACCCAAGCATCCAAGAAAGCCCCCTTCTTTCTTTTCAGGTATTCATGGTGGTGACGACACTGCTCACCTGTGTGGGGGATACCATTTGCACTGGTGAGGTCCCTTGCCAGCTGGACCTAGGCCTTTGCTTTGTACTCTGAGCCCCAGTAACCTCCCTGCATGAGCTGGTCTTCATGGATTTTGACTAGGAGTCTGACCATGACCCTGGACTCCTCGAAGCTCCACCACTGCACCCAAAAGTACAAACCCTCTCCAACACCCGTCATTGTATCTTTCAGAGACAGAACTCCAACAGATTATGGTATATTCTCACCTACTGGGCTTAATATACCCCTTTTCCCACCCTTAAGCACCATTGGGCAATATTTAAAAATATGGCATGTCACCTAGCACTGCGCAAACCGACTCAGCTCAACTGAGCAGTGCTTAAACTGACAATGCTTAGCAATGCTTAGCAGTGCGCAACCTAGCTAAGCACAGCCAAGCAATGCCAAGCAATGCCAAGTACTGCCAAGCAGTGCATAAATAGAGATTGTTTAAGCAGTGCTTATCATGGCTTAGCACAGCTTAGCAGACCTTAGCTGAGCACAGCAGATTATGATTTAAAAATAATTGGCATAATTTATCTTGCAAAAATAATTGTGTAACTTCCCTTTCATGTATTCAAACCCCACATCTACTACACAGGAGGCCATAACTCTATCCACTTGGCCATGTGGATATGTAGAATGGTGCTCTACTTTTACATATACCTCTCAGCTATGTTTAAGCACTGCTAACTACCGCGCAGTACAAACCTGCTTAGCTATGCTTAAACTTGACCTTTTGATTCATATTTAAATGCATCCAATTTCTATTTTTACCTGTCTGGCACATGTCAATTGCTGCATGCCTCATCGTGTTGTGCAAACATAAAAAAATAAATAAATAACTAAATAAATAAAGTATTAAATAAAAGTTACTACATGTGCAGACATTGCTATACTGCACTTTTTCAGTGCAAGGGGTGCATTACTCATCTGCAGACACAGTTAGTAACATACTCCCTACACTGATTTAATGACCGGTTCTCCCTCATTAATGCACCATCATTAATATGCATGGAGTGCTACCAAGGGGAAACCACGTACACAGCCATGGTACCTTCCGTGTAGGATGTACATTATGCCTACATGGATTTTATTAAATCTGGCGGAAAGACATTTTTATTTGTGCTGGCAAGTAGTAATCAGATTCCAGTTTCTTTTAATGCCTTGGCTCCAAATCTTGACTGTTCAGCAGGAGTACTGTTTTGGTATAATTTATTAATCTTAGCTACCTTAACTATGTGTTTCTCTACATTTTGTTATTATATATTTTGCACTTATTTTATTGTTTTATTTACTGTGTTTTTATCTACCTATCATTGGTGTCCTATTAAAAGCACCTTAATGAAATTGAAGTTGAAATTACTCAATATAACAAATGAAGAATTATATGGGGAAAGCATTAGCAAAATAATTGGGAAGTTTGAAAGGAAAATTATTAACACCATCACAGTAATTACAAGTGTGACATAGAAAGCATTTTTAACATTTTATTTGCAAAACATGGAGATTCATCAAAATGAATTGTTTATCCATTTAAATATATAGGTTGCTTGTCTTGTTAGTATTTAACTTGCAATAATTTATATCTTTATAATTTTATAAATATTGTATATATACTTTGTTTATTATTATTTATTTATTTATTTATTATTTATTGAGATTTGTTTACCAGGAAAGACAACTGAGCCTAAAAGAACCCATTTTCAGTGGTGACCCAGGGAGAAAAGCTCCAGAAAGACACTGCATATACAATGCATGCAAAAACAATACAAAAACAATAAGTAGACTTTGAGGACAGATAAAAATAGACTACATAAGCTTAACTACAATAGGACAGGATCTAGAAGAACACATTTTATGTATATAAGGCACACTAGATAAGCTGCCAAGTTATATACAATGTAGAACTAGATAGAGTTACAAGAGTTATATACAATATAGAAGTTGTTTGGCAGAAGTTGTAAAATAGTTTGATCACTCATATTAAAAGGAATTATTTTCCCTGTGATTGTTGCATGATGCAAATATTCAGAATTCTAGGAGACCATCAAATGGATGAATTCCAAATAGATGCCTTAAAGACAATGCATAAGGCTTTATCTGAACAGAAATTTGAACATCTAACAAAGTTGGATTCAGGTACTATTTTTAGAATTGTGAATGACTTTTACATATTTAACTATTGTCAGCTTTCAATCAATTACATACATGTACAACTTTTTATGAAAGTTTTTTTTAATTTTTTTCTTTCCTCAGAGTCAAATATTGTTAATATCATTACTGAATTAAAGCTATATACAAGGAAACCATTTTTTTCTTTAATGTTTAATGGCAATAAAAAGATGGTTCTTCACAGTTTGGTTACATGGTCCACTGCCAATCCTCCTTTATCCCTGAATTTATTATTATTTGAAAAGTTATGTGAGAGAGACATCAGAAATCACAACTTTAATGACTCACTGTCTTTTATTAATTTGACCAAGTTTGAAATGGAGGCATTGGTTGAAAGAATTCTGATTTTGAAGCCTGACAAATAAAGGGAATTGGCTATCATGGACATTACTGATTATGTAAATAAAATGCAGTGTTTCTTAAATCAAGACAACCATTATGGACTTAATTAAATGTATATAATTCTTAGGAAAACTGACTTTTATTTGAATGAATTGCTATTACATGGACTTATTTCAAGAAAGACTTTTAAATATTTAACAGTTAAAAATCTTTACATTCTATATGTATTTGGGATCCCAGCATAAGGAAGCATACAATCCACCTTTGAGACCAGTCATTGCTGTTGGGGGTTCAAAAATGTAACCACTAGTTAAGAACATTGATGTTTATCTCAAAGACATTTTAGAGTCCTAACATTATGTTCCCAAGAACTTTTGGAAAGGTCATGGGTTTTGGACAGTGATTTTTTTCTTTATTTTCTTTTCTTTTCTTTTCTTTTTTTTTTTGGTAATAACAATAAATATCAAAGATTTATTTTCTGTTACTCCATATGAAATTGGTCTAAGTTTGTGTAAGGAATGTTTGGTTGATTTAATAAATTAAGATTTTTTTTGTTTCGTTTTTGAAGGTGAAATTTATTGATAAGCAAAAGGTGCTGCAATGGCAGCTGCCCATGCTCTAGTGTTTGCCTAACTTGCATCTGTGATATTGGGAATTACAATAGATGTTCAATTCACCTTTTCAAGACAAGTTAGGATGTCATTTAAGATATCTGAATATTTTTTTTTATTTCTGCAGGAAATTAGTAGGAATTAAGATTGTTTTGGTTATTTGGAAATGCTACCTAATTTTAAAAAAATACAACACTTATATGCATGTGCTAGTTAATTATTTAGATGTGAAACTGCATTCAACAGAAAATCTACATACAACAGATATTGCCACAAGCCTAGCATCAACAATTTTCAGAAAACCCATGTTTTCTAATTATTTATATTGTACTAGTTGCCATCCTATATGGCAAAAGAATAAACTGGTTAAAGGTCAATACATTAAGCTTTCTAGAATCATGTCTGATGACGAGTTACTTCTATTAGAAGGTGAAATGTTGGATGAAATGTCATTTATTAGGGATTATCCTTTATCCCTTATCAAGTCCATTTTAATGAAATGTTAATATCCAGGCATACCATATTTTCTCCCATTTTAAACAATATTTTTTCAGTTAGCAGTGGCAAAAATAATGTTTCACAAAATAAGCATTCTAAAACTCAGATTCTCTCACATGCTTCAATATTAATGTGGTAAAAAAATATTGATACTGAGAACTCCTCAGTCACACTTGATTCAGAAGACTTGATAAGAAAACGTGAGAAAGAATCATTGTTTTATGTCAAGAAAAAAAGTACAAATATCCATGAATACAGTTTGTATGTCAGTAATAACATTCATGGGACACATTGTGGCATGTTTATAGCATGTGGCAGTTGTTCTCAATATCAATATATTTTTGAGGGCACAAATATTAAGATTTTGAATTATGTCACTACCATCAGATACCCATGTGGTTTATATGGAGATCTGTGAATCTTGTAATGAATTTTGTGTGGGGAAAAATGTGTTTGAGGAGAATTTATGAGCATTGCTATAGAATAAATGGGTCTATATTATTTCTTCGACAGCTTAGGTTGTCAAATGCTTAATGATCGACACCTAAGCGTCAAAGTTTCAAAATCGCAAATGGCCATATACTCAAATTTTTTCCTCGGGAAAGAATTTGCTAGGCTGTCCGGAAATAAAATTAACTTTTCGACCTAAATATAGTGGGGGGCTTTCTCCCCACACCCCCGACATGAGGGGCTATGCCCCCCACACCTCCTAACTAAATATATCAACTCTGAGATCGCTCTACATTGGGGAAAGGGCAAATCCCCCATAACAGCCAAGCAAATCCTTCCTGAGGAAAGAATTTGCTTATATGGTGTTCTCTCCTGTTCTATATTGTGTTGTCCTCTTTAAGGCCAGAAGGAACTTTTTAATGGGGGGTTTGGCTAGGCTTGGAGTGGTCTACAGACTGACTGAATAGTACATAGCTATGAACCTATGAAAGAGTTGACAAAAAGCCCAGAGGTGGTTGTTGGAAAAACAACACATTCTTGTATGTGAAAATGTTTCGGCAGATTAAGCATAATGCCACCAGCCCCCCACTTTTGAATGATTTTATTTCTATGAAGATGGTTTTAAATATGAAGGCTGCCAAATTATGAATTATGGTTAATGACTGTCATTATACTTTTGTAGAATTATTTTATTGCTTGATTAAATATGTTATCTATTATTTGTTTTTTTCTGACATAGTATGCAATATATATTTATTTACTGCATTTTAAAATGAACTTTCAATTACATGATCTCAATCACATGTTCATGGCAATGGCTATTTACATAGGTTCTGTTTTCTCATAAATTATAGTGAAGAAGTCCTATAAAATATTTTTCAGGAAAAGTGTTAAATAAAGGTATGTTTTCACTTTTTGGTTGTCTGGGAGAGTTTTGTGGTGGGTTACTTTAGTTACAAATTTTTATTTTACCAACCACCTTTGTGTACAACCTTATTTTGTTATTTTGTTGTTATTGTTGATATGAACTATATGAATAATACCTAAAGGAAATGGAAAAATCATCATCTTCTTTTGGCTGCTCCCATTAGGGGTCGCCACAGCGGATCACCTGTTTCCATTTCTTCCTGTCCTCTGCATCTTGCTCTGTCACACCAACCACCTGCATGTCCTCTCTCACCACATCCATAAACCTTATCTTAGGCCTTCCTCTTTTCCTGTTACCTGGTAGCTTCATCCTTAGCATCTTTTTCCCAATATACTCAGCATCCCTCCTCAGCACATGTCCAAACTAATGTAATCTTGCCTGTCTGGCTTTGTCTCCAAACCTTCCAACCTGGGCTGACCCTCTAATATACTTATTCCTAATCTTGTCCACCCTTGTCACACCCAGTGCAAATCTTAACATCTTTAACTCTGCCACATCCAGCTCAAACTCCTGCCTTTTTGTCAGTGCCACTGTCTCCAACCCATATAACATAGCTGGTCTCACTACCCTCTTGTAGACCTTCCCTTTCACTCTTACAGGTACTCGTCTGTCACAAATCACTCCTGACACTCTTCTCCACCCACTCCATCCTGCCTGTATTCTCTTCTTCACCTCTCTTCCACACTCACCATTACTCTGAACTATTGACCCCAAATATTTAAACTCATCCACCTTTGCCACCTCTACTCCTTGCATCCACGCCATTCTTCTATCCTCCCTCTCATTCACACACATATATTCTGTCTTAGTCCTGCTGACCTTCATTCCTCTTCTCTCTAGAGCATATCTCCATCTCTCCAGGGTCTCCTCCACCTGTTCCCTACTCTCACTACAAATCACAATGTCATCTGCAAACATCATAGTCCATGGGGACTCCTGTCTGATCTCGTCTGTCAACCTGTCCATCACCATTGCAAATAAGAAAGGAAATGGAGAAATAAAAGGGATAAATATATGAATTAGAAAGGGCATAATATTGAAATGTGTGATAAAAAGCAGAAACTAGATATTTTTAAGTATGAAACATTGATACATAAATAAGGTCAGAAAAGATAACATGGAAGTAGACAAACAGAATGATAAAATAATGCAACATACCTAGGAAAAGTTAGACAATTTTGTTGATGGAATATGTTGATGGCACAGCTGTTCTATGCTCAAACCCCATACTTACTTCATTACAACAACCCTTGCACATAGGTATTATCATCATTGGCAAAGTTTGTCTGAGTGCACAACTCCTGGGAAAAAAAATCAAACTAGAGATTACTGGGTGTAAGAGTTAACTAGAAACTATACATACCTTCGTCATAGTGGCATCAACAAATAGAACTGTAACGGTACAAGTCTTCATATATGTAGTCTGCCCTCTGAATCAGAAGAACCAGAAACTTTGTCAGAGCATCTCAGTACTGCTGTAAGAAACCCATTACTTAAGTGAAAGCACTATACCCATTACCTAACCTTTGATGGCATTTACCAGCACCGTGAGCCTCTTATTGTTATTAGCTGTGACACATGGCATGTATTTTATTCATTATCTATCAGTCCTCCAAAATAACATAGGAAGCTGTGTACTACAGAAATATTACATTTATAGTCACCGCCTCTTCTACATCTACTATATGAACCAGTAGTACCTGAAATTTATTCAATTAAACTTTGCTGACCATCTGCTGTTAGATAATTACTTCTGGCAGCTCAGTTATGGCTGCTAGTTTCCATCCTAGAAGTTAAAAAATGTAATAGAACTTGCACAGAATTGCAAGGGATTGTTTATACTCTACAACATGGCATGTGACACTGCTGTCCTTATATTACTGAACACTTTACTGCAAGAGTTACAGAACAGTAAATCTATGGTACACTTTGCAGATAGCCGCTTCCGTTTGATGTCTAATACACTGGTAAAACCTATCTCTTTACCATTTTATTTTGCTGTATGTTGTTTTGGCAATATTGTGCTATTCATTCACTTAATTTCTGACTAACCTTAAGTAGTGACTAAAAATATAATATTGACATAAATGACACAGAATACTCCATATGTCACCTACTTTCCTGGTACACACTATTGAGTTTTGCGTGTTAGCCATGATTTTATCTAAGACTGTTAGTAATTCATTATTTTGCTATTACCATGCCTTGCTAACTCCATGACATTTATTTTTGCCTTTCACAGGTTCACCTCGTATGTCTCTTTTCACAAAACGATCTTGATTTGAGCAGTTGGATCCATGCAAAAACAGATAAAAAAATAAATAAAAATGAAAAAAAATATCCTGATGTTTTGAAACAAAACTTTCTTGTGAATATACTATAAAACTATTACGCCACAGCTCAATCAATGTAATGCGATATAAAACAGAGAAACAAGTCACAACATATACTCTTTAATTTGGAAATAAAGTGAAAATAATTGTTGTGCTTTTTCAGACTGTGGTTTGCCCTACAAAGTGTGATGTTGTAGTTACAATTGTTTTACTTAAAACTTTCATAAACATAGTAGCCCTAGTCTTTTTACCTATGGATGAGATGTTAATCCGAGGCCCATCTGCCTGAGTTGATGGATGTAAAAGATCCCATGGCACCCTTTGAAAAGAGTAGTTCCCTGAAGTCCTTGCAAAATTTGCCCTAATAGAACAAATGCCACCTGAGGTCTCCCCTGAAAAGAGGCTACTAGCCTAGGGAGCTAACCTGGTCAACAAAGGATGAATAAATGAATAAATAAAATATAGTACTTCATCACGGATCATACAAGGTGATACTTTGTCATGGATATTACAGCTTCTCATTGATTTTTGTTTGTATTATTTCCCTGAAGTCCAACCTGACATGATGAATTAAATCTATGGGAACAAATTATTAGACATGGATAGATACCTCAAGAAATGCATTTAGTCCGCACACATAAACTGTTCAGTAACAATGTAATGCACATGGAATAAGGAAGGAAAATCCTGAGACATACAGCAGACAATTACGGCTATGAGCTGCTAACAAGCTTCATCCTGTAACCTAGAGTTTGATTCCCTCAGCCAGTGCTAGTAGACTTTGTAGTTGTGACACTTAACGACAGTCCTGCTTGGTCACCTGCAAAAAGATGTAAATGAGCATAGTGGCTTTATCCTGCTAACAAATTAATAAAATAAAAAGGTAGTGATAGAATATATTTGTGCTGTGCATTTTTATAACATAGCTGTCTAAATTTTCCAGACAGAGTCCTGAAGGAAGGTAATATAGTAATATAGTGACATATATGCATAGTCCAAGTAATGCAGAGATGTCCATTAGTCATATCATTGGAATCAAAGGATGCAGCCCTGGCTGAGTTGACTAGGGATCCATTAGAGTTCTCCATCACTGGAGAAGCTGGCTGGGAGTGGTTGACAAATGAAGAGACTGACCCCACGTGCTTCTCACTGCCCAGGTGTGGAGGGCACATGCCTAGCAATGAATTCTTCATTCAAGCTCCTCAATGGAGACCAGAAAGCCAGTGGAAGCATTTGCTTTAAGAGGCATGGTGCAACTGAAGACTTACATAACTCATAGCAGAGAGTGCCAGTCTTGTGTAATGTTCATTATGGCCCAACCACAGAAATGTCTCTAGGTATTTGTAGAGAAATGGCAGTTTAAAAAGTATAAACCCTAATCCCCCTGCACAGATAGCAGCACCATTCCCAGCACATATAACCCTCATTCTTAAGGGAATGAATTGGCCTTAGAGCTCTAACCCCCAGATGAAGAAATGAGTAGGAAGTATAATGACCTGGGTATGCTCAGTGGTCAAAGGGTGCTGGAGCCAAAATGACAGATGAACTGTCAATTAGCAGTCCAGGTCTCTAACACTCTAACATGTGGCATGCACACAGGCACTTGGGAAAATATACAAACGTGCACATGCACATACACACACAAACACACACACACGCAATCAGTAGCAAGCTGTATGTAGCACACTACCTGTGTCTAACACTCTTACAAATTCACAGATGCATTAACCTTTAGGTAATAAATTGGTATATCCTCTTCCACCTACATTTTTTAAATATTCAAATACAAAATTATGCAGTCACACATTGCAGAAAGAACCATATAATGCACCGAATCTTTATTCGTGGTTAAAGCAGTATGTTTAGCTTGGTGCTTGGCAGATACAGTTTACATTTCAGACACAGACTGAACAATTCCAAAAGAAACAGTGGCAACAAAACATAAATACAGAATATCACTATAAATCAAAACTGTATGGCATAGAGACTTGTTGATTCATAAAACTAATCAGACACTGAGTTGTCAACACATGGCAAATAAGACAGCAGAACTACAGCTGTGAACTTTATGGCTTTCAAGCATGGCAAGTAAGTCATCTCTTGAGTGGAGCTCCTTTGCTGGTACTATGCAAAGCAACCAAAACATGAAATTGATCTGACACAGCTAAGCACTATAAAACCAAGAGGTACATAAAATAATTGGTGCTTAGTGATGTGGGATTGCAACAGCAACATCAAATAGTTCTTTCAGCAGTGATAACACTAATGGATGTGTAATGCATTGGATGGTAGTAGCCCAATGCAGCTCCAATACATTGCATTAATAGTAATGGAAAGGAATGTCACATACTATGTCGTTGAAGGAAAAATTGATGTCAGTGTCAAACTGTTTGGCATAGATAATACACCTGTGTGTATTTATTTAGTTCAATAATCCGATTTCAATGATGATTGCTGAAATAATTTTTAATTAGCACATAATAATTCATTGTCAACATTACGTGAAAATAAATATGAACCTCAGCAAGTGATCACAGGGATCAGCAAATGCCTAGCCATGTGCACCTCTAGGCGGACACACTCAAAAGTTCTTACCCCCCCCCCTTTACAAACAAGTAATAGTGATCCTCTCTCCAAATAGAGCAGGGATGCACATAATAACTCTGTATAAATTTGTGTCTATCCTTCCAGTTATTAAGACTAGCATTAAAGTTAGTTAAAGCACTGCTTTGTTTGACCTCTAGTGATAGCTTATTCCATGGGCTGGGAATACACTGAGTTAGGAACTTATCTGTCCAGTGACTCTTATTTATTTGTTGGCATAGAAGTAGGTCCCAAGTGTGGGAGTTTGTAAAGTCATTGGTTTAGTGAAGAAATAGGATGTTGAATAGGACTGTGTCTTTCATGGCTCAAAAAGCAAGACATGGGTCACTTTGGAGCAGTTGGTAGGCTACTAATATAAGGAAAGTCTTGCTAATGTATAGAGTTAATCGAAGGATTTAAGGCCTTTAATATTCTTCGTTAGAAACCTTTGGAACATTTCCAGTTGGGTAATATGCTTGGATTTGTACATAATAAAGGGGCATTGCATTTAATGACGGGTCTGATAAGGGAAGAGTACAGTGGTAGGATTTCCTCTTTCCAACTTCAAGGCATTGCTCTGGTAATTAGCTGGACCAGACAGACGCAGATAGAATGATTTCTTGACTATGGTGAAAACATGATGATCAAATGAAAGAGAACTGTTCACTTACATATCCAGGTTACTATGATTATAAATATCTGATGAGGAGTACCATATATAACGTATGAGGTAGAAGCAGCTTTTTTGTTGCATGGTATGTTGCACACTTTTTTTTCAGTTAGGGCAAGACCATTTTGAGCTGTTTAATAACAGTGAATAAGCAGATAACACTGTTCAGCTTATAGTCATCAGAAAACATGGTCAACCACATGTCTAGGATAATGGTTTGATTGTCTGTAAAATAAACTCCAAATAGGAGAGGAAACAATACCGATTCCCATGGAACCAGAGTAGTTGTAGTTTTAAATTCATATCTAATTTTACAGTGGAAAGCAAAATGTTCCAAGTGCAATAATGAAGTATTTTCTTCTCTTCAAAGATACTGTGTGACATATCAATTTTTGGTATACGTTTAACAATGTTGCATATTGCTTTTTCTTCATAATTACATGGAAAGCAAGATATGAGAGAACCAGCATAAAGTAATAACCAGTAAAATCTCTGTAGATTGCAGCCCCATAGTCACCTCAACAAAATAGTTGGAAGAAATGCTGAAACTTCATAAATAAAAGGACTTTTATTTTATTTTATGGTTAAGTCTTTCATCTCCCTTAGAGACTTCATCAGAACTATTTAATTAAAAGACAGTGCACTACTTAAATACAAAGCTCAAATGTAATCAGGCCTAATATGTCATTTCCTTTGCATACAATAAAACACCTAAAAATAATTTAATCAAAATTCTCATTAAATATCAAAGACATTTAAGTACTTCAACATTATATTAAGAACATATTTAATGTTATAATTTTTATGTCACACTTGTACTTTTGAATATATTTATGTAGTAAATGGAAAAATCCCACAGCCTTATTTTGGATATAACTATTATTAAACATAAGGTTTTACTTATGTATATTGTTTGCATATGTATACATTCTTAACATAATGTTGAATTACTTAAATGTCTTTGGTGTTTAATGAGAATGTGATTGATACTGATATTTTGAAAATAAACATAATGAAAAATCCACAAAAAAAAAACAGATTGCAAAAGGAAAACAAACAGTTTCCTTTTGCAATCATTTAGCAAATCCCTACCAACAATTCAGACATGCTAGACAAAATTTATTTTAATGCTGTCAAAAAGGTCTTTGTAGGGTAAGGTGTAGGGTTGTGGTTAGGGGTAGGATCAGGGATAGGTTTAGCATGCACTAGTGATGCAGTCCCCCATCCATCCTACAGTCATTCAGAAAAGCCACTTAAATGTCTTTTCTTTCATTTTACTTAGTATAATTCCAATAAGGGTTAGAATGTTGCTTTATATGACACTATTCAAGAATGATTTCTCTCTATTAAAGGGTAAAATGGATGGAAACTGTATAAATCATTGTATTACTAGAAGAAAGCAGGCTGGAATGCTAGCAGAGTCAGAACAAAGCCCTTGGAAAGGAACCAGAGAAAAGATTTGCACACTACAATGCCTGCATAATTTAGAGTCTGTTGGATAATATGTAAGTTTGTTGAAAACATGTATTTTTAACAAAGGCCCATCACCTCTATGTATGTGACTCAAGTGGCACTGAAGACATTTACAGTGAAATGGGATGAATCTTGTGTATCCCATATTTCAGAAACTGCTATTAACTTGCTGCCTGAGAATTAAGGGAGGTGTGTGTGTGTGTGTGTGTGTGTGTGTGTGTGTGTGTGTGTGTGTGTGTGTGTGTGTGTGTGTGTGTGTGTGTGTGTGTGTGTGTGTGTGTGTGTGTGTGTGTGTGTGTGTGTGTGTGTGTGTGCTTTTTCTTGTTTTTATTTTATTAATTTCATAACTGGCCAAGCCTGTTAGACATAAGTGCCCCCTCTATGGGATGACCTGATGGAACTGCCTAGTTAAGCGACTTGCTTAGTCACACAATAGGTAACTGGAGGTGGGAGGAATCAAATCATTTACCCCTGACTACAAAAAGTTAGTCATTTATAGCTCAGAGCCTTAATTCTTTTTACTAACTGCCATGTTAACTATATAATATATAACTGGCTTACACTTCTTTAGAAATCAAATGTCTGTAAAAATGAGAAGCTTTAAGATCCCACAGAGATTTATCTGCAGAAAATATCATAAGCAAATACTTATTTTTCAGTAGTTCCCAGACCCCAGAATATTTAAAAGCTTCCCTCAGCTGTAAGTATTTCTAAATGCCCCACTGTCCAAGTCCACACTTAGCCTATATGGAGGTGTACATAACCAGCACCCATTCATCCTCTGCACTTTGCTTTAGGTCTGTCAGGCTAGGTATGTCTTTCTTCTTTCATGCTTTCCACCTTAGTAAATCATCTTCATATTAATGTAGTTCTACAACAGGTGGAGATCCTTCAGTTTTGGGTTAAACCAACTGCTTTTTTTAAGTTGCAACAGTTCAACAAGCGGTAACTAGCACATACCAGTTTTTCAGTCTTAGTACATGCTGGTAACATATTGAAATAAATTACAGGAGAGGTGTTACCTAATGAAGTTAATTCCAGTCTAGTCTAGAATGTGTTTCAACACAAATATGCCCTGAAATGTTGATGTAGTCTGAATGCATGCATATAAGTTCCAGCTTATAAAATCCAAAACTTGCTTTTCTACATTGAAGTTACCAGATTTTAACTTCCTATATTTTCCTTTTTCCATCCCAGCTAAACTTTTTAGCTAGTGATTGCAGCTTTCTAAGTTTCGGGAACCGGTGCCTGGCTACATAAAAGATTTTTGGGCATATGATCATCTTAGAGGCATCTATCCTACTCATGACTGTCAACTGCAAATACACACTTGTGTCATTATGTCCTTTCATACAATTTTATAATTTAAGTTTAATATGCATCTCTTGGTTCACCTGTAAATACACACTTGTGTCATTATATCCTTTCATAGAATTTTATAATTTAATTCTAACATACATCTCTTGGATCAGCTGTAAATACACACGTATTATTATGTACTTTCATAAAGTTTTATAATTTAACTCTAACATGCATCTCTTGGAACTGCACAGTACTATGGTCAGGTATCATGGGAGTGGCCAGTGCTATAGAATGACAGAATAACTCTAGCTGCATTGCCTTCTAGCACCCAGTTATTGGCACAGAACATTTTCATCTTTAGAGCATTAACCCTTCTCCACGGAAACCCTAAAAAGCAATCTGAAACCCAAAATAAATCCAATGAGTGGTTTAAAGCATTGTCTATTAGAAAGAGACGTCACTCCAAAAGCATATGTGATCCTACTTATACATATTATCTAGATCATTAATCCACCCGGAGAGAAGCTGTATAACCAATCAGAACAAAACAGAATATGTGACAAAGGACAACCAGGTTATGTCCCTTTTCCAAAGCTAAATGAGGTGACAATTTACTTTTCTTAACCACATGCTACAGGGGATGAATACAGAGCTCTAACTAGTGGGAATAAAACTGTACTTGGTTTACTATCCATCAATATTTCCATGGCATAAAGAAGAACACCATCATATAGAATCCCAACCTTCTCAAAAACAACTAAAGTATCAACATCAGGGACTGAGTTTGTCTAGGTAACCTAAATCAGAGTAAGGAGTGACTTATTATCATCTCTGTTAAATGCTGCTTGGCAAAACCCACCATAAAGAGGCTAGTCAAGTGTTGAGTATGGGTCAAAACCTCTGTGCAAAACTCTAGAGTGTATTTATTAACCATGTTGGCCCATAACTAGGTGGATTTAGACTATATCCTCATGGCTTTGATAAAACTGTTTTAAGAGACACCTGGAATAATACTGAGGATGAGAACCTTTAAAAGATTCAATTTTTTTTCCCACTGAGTATGTGGTACAAAATACCTTCATCATGATGCTACCAACTGTGTACTAAACACTTTAATTTCTGTCGGGAAGGCGTCCTCACATTCAGAGTCTGCCAAATGGGAATCTGAACCTGTCTCCTGTTATAAATTAGAAAAGTCGTTACACCTTCTCCACTAGCAGGTGTGGAAAAATCCAAATTGTTCAAGAAATACTCCATTTTATAATACCTCATCCTTCACTCCCGGACTTGATGCAGCTGAAACAATGATTAATATTCTCCCAATTAGCTACTGATGCTATAAACAGTTTCAGTAGAGTCAGCTGTTCTTTCTCATATTGGAACTGACTGATGCTTGTTTATGTCTTCCTTGGAGTTGTAACAAGCAGAAATTATTCTAGAAAAATGCACATACTACATCTTCAAAATCTAAAGCACATTTTTTTGTCTTGTGCAACAAAAAGCATTTCTCTACAGCATTCAGAATTATATACATTATTGTCTTGGATTTTGCAGTGCCTTTGAAGAAGGCTTTAAAACCTAATGCTATATCACATTCGCAGAGTACAGGGAAAAAAATCATTTGGGTAGCCACTATATCTAGCCCTTCAATTAAACAAGAGAAGAAGTCTGAATGTGAACAGCTGGAAACATTCACTCTGCCTGTAATAAAGCGTTGGTATAAAGGAATGACACAGTGGATTTCATTTTTTATTATAGTAACAAACATTTTTCTACAGTTTAAAAGTTATTTTTTGTTGTTGTTTTTAATGAAAACCAGAGTGCTGTGGCACTCCATGCAGAGTGCAAACTGTAGCAAGTTTTTTTTTTTTTTTTTTTTGATGAAGAATGGGAGGAAGGAGGGATGGGAGCAGGGGGCAGAAACAAGACCTGATTGGTTCCTGAGGCAGGAGGGAAGGGGTGTGTATCTGGCCAGGAACAGACCTACTTTTTTTTTTTTTTATCTTCAGTTGAAGACCTGAGAAGAGGCATCAAAGATGGTGGATGTACTGCAGTATTTCCTGTCAAAGTCATTTTTATGCTCTTCACTTGAAGAGCTGAGGGAGTAGGATGCAACATCATGGGACTGTCACAGGGCACTAGTTGAACTAGCTATGATCTGCAATAAGAAGTAACAGAGAATTAAAGGGTTTTAAGATAACGAATACACATCATAAACACTGCTCCACAAATGATATTGTATTAATATTTGACCATATAAAATCTTCCTTTAAAGAGGTATATAACAAAACCTAAAGCTTTGGTGATATTTCTGGAATGAAATGTAATAGTAATAAAACAAAATATACAATTATGAACTCAAAAGCAAAATATGCAAACATTTTCAAAAAAAATATTGTATGGACATTGATGAAAAAAATAATTACTTAGAACTGGCTCTAGTATGAAGTAAAGAAAAAGATATAAATAAACATAAAACAATACAGGAACTAAATGAAACTGAAGACAAATGAAACAAAAACTTTTTTTTAACCTGTGAGGATAGATCATTAGTAGCTAAATTGATATTATTACCAGTAATCTACTATTTTATTCAGACAACAGCTTTAGTGCCCACTAAAGCTAAGATTAAGAAAATAGTAAAAATTAAGAGCCTTTTTATGGTATCCTAGCAAGAATAGCTTATAAAAACATATTAAAACATGGAATAATGGACAGTTGGATTTCAGGATATAGAAAGCTATTTTACAACTTCTAGTTTTACAACCATTACATATTGACTGATCAGTAAAAATAAGGCTGACTGGAAAAATCCATTTGCATTTCTATAATATTGAATTCAAAATAACCAAGTTAATGAAGAAGTGGCATTCAAGATGTTTTGGTTATTAATATCAAATTACTTTCAATATATTATAATCAACCAATTTGCCTGCATATAGTTATACAATGATTATAGACTATTAAAAACTACATGTATCAACACATTAACTTAAAAAGTTGGTTATTATCCATATTTCAATTGGGAGTAGAAATGGGCTTAAATGAAACAAGAAATGAAACAGTAATGTTATATTTCAGAGAAAATAAATAGTTTGGTATAAGAGGAACAATTTATAAAATAATAGAGAATATAGTTTATCAAAGGGAAAGTGATTAACTGAACTAAGAGAATATATACTTAAGGGAATTTGATGTTTTTCATAATTCACATTAAAAGAATATTCAAAATTATTACAGTAGATAAATGAGAAATTATACATGTAGCAGTAAAACATTTATATTATCTAACTTATATAAAACAATATGATAGCAAGATTCATATTCAATAGATAATTATTAGACAAATACTTAAAAACAAAAATGGAATTTATGTTAAAAAATATGAAGATCTATCAAATGTAGTATTATCTCATTATTTTTGAAAATATATTAAAGGAGATTCTTAAATAGAGCATTCTGTACTCTAAAACAGTTGTATATGCTAGAACTGTAAAGAAAATGTGGATGCAGATTGGGCATATGTTTGTTGACTGTACAAAATGTGGAACCTTTTGCAGGGAAATACAAGCATTTGGTCAAGCATTATGGACAGATAACACCATGTTTACTAAAATATGATTTTGTATAATTTTATACAATTTTCCAATACCAGAATGAATAAAGGCTAATAATTACTTGCTATAGTAATAATAATAATAATAATAATAATAATAATAATAATAATAATAATAATGGTTTAAAAAACAGAAGCTTAATTTACATAATTCATATAACTTCTTGAAGTCCATGATAAAGAATTTGGAAGAGTAAAGTTGTTAAATAAATCAAAGGAAAAAAAATTAAATTATGTTTAAAAATAGCCATTTTAGAAATGCATATCAATGGTGCCACATCAAATGAATGAATGAATGATTTTTTTTACATATATACAATGAATGTATTTACGGAGAGCATGTACATTTTATATAAATGTATTACTTTAATAGCTTGTAAGATTATGTTTAAATGGAAATGTGACTGAAAGACAAAGAATGGTTAAGAAAAAAATGATGAAGTCCTGGAACTGATGTGGATGAAAGCACTTAATATTTTTGTAATAAACCTTTTCTGCTATCGAGGTGTCACTGTTGGCATTTTCTGGAATTTAAAACTCTAACCAATGTAAAGTCATTTATAAAACTAAATACATTTTAAAGCCCTGAAATGTCAAATTGTTGATTTTAATTTCCCAAAAGCATTCTTTAAGTGGTGGAAAGGCTGCATAGATTTTTGTATCCAATATGTACAGTAGCAGACAATCCCACCAGAATGATGTTGATCTCCTTACCATAAGCAGTTGGTAGTGTCTCAGACACTCGTAAAATGGTAACAAACACAGGTGAACCTTGTGATCAGCCCTTGGCTGAGGTTAATGTTTTAGTTAGACTGTCTACAATTTTTTTTCAAATGACCATAAACAAAGCAACTCCTTGGCACAGAGAGATAGAGCCCTGATGATGACCATTAGGTACTGAATTTTATTACCAGTTTGGGTTCTAGAAAACCTGGTAATATAAAGGGAAAGGAGTGAAGAAACAAAGCCTCCTCATTGATCTTGGGGGAAGGGAAGTATCCAGATCAAGCCTACATTCTCCATGTTAGAATCCCCGGTGAAGACCAGAGTCCTAACAAAAAATCTAGCCTCAAGGGATACACTGCCTTCCTGGATGCTTTATAAGTTCATCAGTTCATTGTTAAGTACTGAGCTAGCTGCACTTGTGGGCCATTTTAAGCCTAGCCAATTTCCCTTTTTTTGCTGAGTTACCCTACCCCGTTTTGTTAGAGATTGTTCTTATCCATACCATGGTTGATAATTATATATTACCCCTAATGAGAATAACTGGGATCATACCATATATAATTTGAGGAGACCCATGCATGGGATAAAGCATTTAGGAGCTGTCTTTGTCTATTAGTAGTGCAGGGGTGCATGGGGTAAAATTTCTATTTCCCATCCATACTTCCAAGTTGCACTTGAATATGGACAGGGATGAACTTTATGTGATAGGTAATCTGTATCAGAGAGGTGGTATCCTCTTCAAAATGTATGTGTCCCTCCAAACCATTCTGTCAATGTTGCAGAAGAGGTTTAGAGCCTTAAACCAAGTATTTCTGATGCCATTTGACTTGCTGAAATATAGTAAATTCATCATTATTGCGCTGGAGGGTGCTTTGCATGCCAGACACAGATCACTTCTTAGCAGACTGTAAGATATCAAGTATAGTGACAAGGCTTTGAGGTGGTCCATTTAGGACATGTTGTTTAGGCCTTGTATCCTTTTAGTAAGGTATCTCTGTGGGTGTTTCAGTTGCTGTATGTGTCTGAACAAATACACGGCAAAGGGAGCATTATATTCAATGACTGACCTAATAAGAGCTGAGAAAAGGGAGTGAATGATATTCCTTGATCAAGACACAATCCCTTTGTTTATAAGCTGTACAGTACAGAAGGATTTACTTAAAGCAATCGACACATGTTGGTCAAAAGTTAGGTCACACGACACATAGGTTCCCAAATCCTGAACAATTAGGGCAACTCTTAGGGGCATATTGTTAATATGTAGATTCCCTGTGGTAGATGACTTTCCAAAGGATATAATAATGCATCTTTGGCATTATACTCAGTCTATGATTTTGGCACCAGTAATTTATTTGCCTTCCTGCAGGATGGCCAAGTCATTTGGGGATTTAATGGCTGCTCCTAGCTTGCAGTCATCTGCAAACGTAGTCAGTTAGAGCCCTTTGGTAATGGCTTTTACTTCAGTAAAGTAGAAGCTTAATAGAAGAAGTCTCAGCACAGAACCCTGGGAGACTCCACTGGGGACTGGCCTCTTTGTAGAGATAACTTCCCCATTTTGATTTCCTGCATCCTATCTGTGAGCCAGTTGGCAATCCACTTTGTGGCATAGGGGTTTATTCCCCATTTATTTAGCGTCTCTACAATGTCTGAGTGGAGAATTGTGTCAAATGCTTTAGCCATGTCGAGATATGTGGTGTGTACCATTTTGCCTTCATGCATTGCTTTGGTGACCTCTTTAAAAAAATCCACCAGGTTGATTAAGCATGACCTGCCCTTGATGAATCCAAACTGAGATGGGTCCAGTATTTGGATGTTCCCTATGTCCTGATTAATTAGTTCTATAATAATTATTTACATGGCTTTGCATATGAAGCTGTGCAGACTTATGGATCTATAATTGCCTGGGTCTGTGAAAGGTCCTGTGAGATACAGGGGGGATGACTGTAGGTGTCCTCCATTCTCTTGATACAAAACCTGTATGGAGGCTGAGATTGAACAGTTTTGTTAGGAGTATGATCAAATCATGCTCCATGCTATTTAAGGTACATCCAAGGATAGAGTCAGGACCCATTGATGGAGTAATTTTAGTTTTTGATAGCAATTTTAGGACTTGGTCTTGTGTGATAGCTGAATTAGCCAATGAATGAGCCAATTTCTGGTATATCCTGTGGGAGAAGTCCAAGTCCAAAAACAGAAACTGCTGATCAAAAGTGTGGAGTAAAAAAACGAACCCAAATGTAATAAAAATATCCAGGCTACTATGACTAACTAAACAGAAGTTTTATTAAAACAGTAAGTGCTTTCACGGTAATGCAAAACCGTGTCATCATGCCATTTAAACCTTATTCAGAGCACATATTTAATATAAAAATAAACCAATCAGATTAAATATCAAAATTATTTAAAAAGGTTAACCTCAAGACCAATTGTGAGCATGTAAATAAATATCCAATCATCAAGAGAAATTCAATGTATAGTCTATCCTCAATAGGGTTCTTGTCTGTAATATTCACTAAATGAGATGATGTGCCAGACAAGCCCCCTAAATCTAACACTTGATTGGGTCAACAAATAAAAATATTATCCAGTCATAGTCATTCATGAACCACCAATCAAATATGACCAATGATTATATTTCAAATGCATCTTCAAATGAACGCTCATAAACTGTGGTATTTACTCCTATAGGGGAATAACAAATTCAACCAATCACCTTTCAATGTACACCCAAACTCACCAATGGAGAGGGGAATAAAACAAGCCTATCACCACCTTGATCTGGTAATGGAATAAATCAAATAAAAATACTGTCCAATAGTTTTTCATCAAAAAAAAAAAAAAAACAGTCAGATTTAACCAGTGGACGTGTGCTGAAAATGTATTAAAATAAGCTTAGTGTTAGGCTTGTCTGGCATGTCAACTCATTTGGTGAATATTAGAGACAAGAACCCTATTGAGGATAGATACCTTGAATTTTTCTTAATGATTGAATATTTATTTACATGCTTGCAATTGGTCTTGAGGTTAACCTTTTTTAAATAATAAATTGTTTTTAACATGATTTTGTTATTAAATCCGATTGGTTTATTTTTGTATTAAATATGTGCTCTGAACATGATTTAAATGGTCTGATGAAGTGGTTTTGTATTACCATGAAAGCACTTACCATTTTAATAAAACTTCTGTTTAGTTAGTCGTGGTAGCCTGGAGTTTTTTTGTTACATATCCTGAGGGAGAGATGGCGGGAGGAAAGGGGTAAAATTAGTGCTAAATTTATTGGCCAGTAGGTTTACTACATCTTCACCATTCTCAATCAGCTCAGCACATTGCTGCATTGTGCTTTTGAGATTAAGAACAAACTAAAAAATATTTTCTGATTGTCTTTGGTTGGGGTAGCTATTTTAGCCTCATACTTGGCTTTGGTGGAGTTTATTAAGCTCCTGAGTTATTTGTTTATTTCAGTGACCAGCACTATATTACTCTGGGAATTACTCTTCTTACTTTTGGTCAAAAGTATTTTCTTTTTATTATAAAGCTTTCTGGTATTATGCTTCCACCATGTGGGTTTCTTTTTGTGGTTGCCCTGTACTTGTTCCTACAGAGCACAACTGCATGTATACAGTTGCCTATATGCGATATAATGTAATGGTTTAAATTTCTGTGTATTCATTGGAGTTAACTGAGTTTGGCTGGGATTTGAAGCGTGCCAATTTATCATTCAAGAGTAGATACTCTGTCTTAAAGAAATTTCTAAAGGTACGTTCCCTAAAAGAGATATCTGGTTTCAAGCGTGTTTCAAAGGTGATTGTTTCATGCTTAGACCTCACATGTAATAAAGATATGCAAGGGACAGTGCAAGATGTTCCCATATTAGTAATGGCAAGATCCAATATGTTATTTCCCCCAGTGGGTACTCTGACAAATTGTTCCAGGGCATTTGTATTGACAAATTGCAGGAATCTCTGTGCTTGTGCACTGGTGGTGGTGGTGTATGTTTCCCAGTTTATAGCTGGATAGTGTGGATCACCTAGGAAAATAGTACTGGTATAATACTGAGCAATTCTTGTTCCTGTAGATAGGTATTAGCAAGCTAATATATGGTACTGGACCTTTCTGAGGGTTATTTGGAAATGAAGACCTCTACTGCATCATGCTGCTTTACCAGGCTTGATGCGCGTCTCTTTTGGATGTAAATTGAGACACCTGCACTGAACAGTAGCTGGTCTAAACGTGTGGAAGGCATTATAGCCCTGCACAGCCAGAGTGATCTCTGCTATTTTAAATCATGACTCAGTCATTACACAGACATCAATGTCCTCCAGGGTAAGAAGGGCTTCTAGGGAGTGTTACCGCTTCTAAAAGCATGTGATTTGTTCTCACAAAGCTTTATTGTATGCCATACACTGATCACACTACTAAAAGGCACAGTTGGAACTGCTAGGTCTTAAACAGGAAAAATAAACATGTCTTCCTGAGCTATGTAACGGCAGCTTACACATCATCTGGTCCTCATCCATAAGAGGAATGTATTGGCCATTGGGCCCTGCTTCTGCTGGGCAAAACAGGAGAATACTTGGTAATCACCAGGGTGAGAACAAAAAATGGGCATAGCCAAAGCTTTGAATCTAAAAATTCTAAAATGCCATTTATGGGCCACTACTTTGTGAATGATGGCAATACCACTGTGCATTTGAGAAAAATATGATTTTACACAGCATTTGTAAATTCTCCAAGCTGCATAGCAATGGAGGCATGCATAATGCTGTTTTTCCCTACAGTATTTGTTGAAAAATTATTTAAAACTGCACAAGAATTGAGCCTGCCTTTATTCTGCGTTTTGTCATAACTTTTTTTAGCAATCAATATGAAGAGCCAACCTTTTCCATATGATATTAATGGAAAACAACCTCACAAAATGGTGTATTTCCTCTGTGTGATTCTTTCAAGAAATTAACATTCAGGATAGAACTGTATGGTAACACTATTACATTGTATTACATAATGTGAAAGCCTTTCTAGAGTGTATCTAATATGTAACTCCTACATCCTACTACTGCTGTGAACTACTGTGATACATCATCGTACACTCTGAGATGAGTATGATAAATCCATCCATCCATCCATCCATCCATCCATACATGCATACATTTTCTAAACCACTTTTCCTGGTGATGTTTGCAATGGTACCAAGCTAGGTAAATCAAACCAAGCTTCCTTATATTCAGCAACAGTGTTCTTCTTGTCATTTGCCAGAATCTAGAAGTGCTTCTGGATATATTGTAAGTCTGTCTAATATACTTTTCTCAGTGATCAGTAGCTGGTAAACCTTTACAAGTAGGTAGCTAGGAACATCCTAATTAGGTCCTCTAACCACTTCAGTTAGCTTCTCTAAAATTAGATAAATAACAGCTTTACTTTGAGATCTTCCATGATTACAGAACTCTTCACTCGGTCATAGAGATTAAGCTCAGTAACCACATGAAGAAAACTCCTTCTACCACTTGCATCTGCAGTCTCATCCTTTTGTTCACAATCCAAAGGTATTGTCCAAAGATATGGATAGGGGATGTGAAGTGACTGGTAAAATGAAAGCACCACTCTGCAATAGTGCTGCTAGTGAATACTGCACCATTTACTGATCAAGCCATTCAGCCCCCTTATGAATTCTATGATACATCCCTTCACTTGGGATAACTGCTAGAACCTCAACTGTAGAGAGGAATCCACTAATTTCTAGAAAAGAACCAGATTTGGAAGCACTTATTTTCATATTAGTAACTTCACACTCAGCAATAAAACTCTCCAGTACAAAACAGACATCACCATTCCTTGGGATCAAATTGACAGTAGTATCTGCAGACAACAAAGATACAATCCACATGTCTCTAAACTAGAGTCCTTCCAAACCTCAACTGCATTTTTGATATGCTTTCCATGAAAATCATGAAAAGAGGAGAGCGAGAATACAAAAAGCACAGTTGGTAGGATCCAATCCAAGCCATTAACGTGTATGACTTAATGCTAAAAATGCAGGTTCAACTCATTCATTACCAGCCTGGAAACCCAATATTATTGTAACAATTCCTACAAAGACATTTCAGAATATGCAGTCATATACCTTCTCCAGGTTCACAAAACACTTATAGGCTGTGCTTTCAAACTCCCACAACTTTTCCAATATCTGTGCATAAATCATAGACAAAAGGTAGATCCAGTATTTCACCATCAGAAGGAAATGCACATTTCTCCTTCTGAATGAGAGTGTCAGTTATCATAGACTCTCTTCTATTAGCTTAGGTTAGGTTTTGCTAGGAAAGCTGAGGACTGTGATCCCTTTATAACTTCAACACATCTCTCAATTACCTTTTCCACAGTTGTGATCACCATCCCAGTTTCGCAGTTTTGCGTTTCTTTACCAACATTCCCTGCAGCATTGAAATGGAGTATTAATCACACCACCTCAACAATATCCAGTGATGTTTACATTTCCATCTGCATCTCCTTCACCCCATGGCATTGCTGAACTGTTACATTACCACAGTGATCTCAACTGTCAAAATAGTCCCAATCCCATCAGATACTTCCTGTTTGGTTTTCTTATATGGGGGCATTTATTTATTTTATTTAACATTTGTTGACCAGGAAAGCCTGACTAGGACAGAGCCTATTTTCAGCCAAGGCCTGGGGAGAAACACTCCAGACACATCTTTGGAATGTGGGAGGAAACCAGAGTACCCAGAGGAAAGCCACATGAATGCAGGGAGGGCATGCAAGCTCCACACAGAAGGCACCACAGCCGAGAATCAAACCGGAGAACCTCTTTCTGTAAGTCGACAACGTTAACCACTGTGCCGTCCAAACATCACACGTTAATGACACTCGGGAGTTCATCAGTGTGGTCTTTTGACAATAACCCTAGATAACACTCTCCTTACTGAGACAGCCCAGGGAATGTCCCACTCCTGCTCCCCCATGTCACCTGATGAATGGCCAAAATATCTTAAAGAACATATAAACGCCACCATATTTGGTTTCACAAAATTCTTCCTACATCTAAACCTTACCTTTAGTGAGTGCTGCAGTTGTTTCTTTCCTGGCCTGTCTAAACCTAACCATCAAATCTGGAGGCACACTTTGCTACCATTTTATAGAAAACTTTTTGCTTAACTTGATTGCTTTATTCACCAGTATTTACACAAAGCTTAACTTAATTGCTTTATTCACTGCTGTTTACACAAAGCTCCATTTGTCACTATTTACATCAGCAGGTAGTATGGTTATTACCATGACAAGATATTATCATCATTCAGCCATAGTTCATTGTTTCTGCTTCAGCTACTGAGGTCTTGAAGACAGCCCATTCAGACTGCATGTCCCTTGGACCCCTGGCACATGCTGGAAGCTCTTCTAAAAATGGAAGTTGAAGTAATTTTGCATAGAAGCACTGCTGGACCACCCTCAGTATACATATCCACACACATATTTATATATTTATATGTGTGTGTGTGTGTGTGTGTGTGTGTGTGTGTGTGTGTGTGTGTGTGTGTGTGTGTGTAGATAGATAGATATAGATACATAGATAAATATATATATATATATATATATATATATATATATATATAGAAAGAGAGAGAGAGTTGGATTTCATGGGTCTGTCAAATCACTTTTCAGGGTAAACTATCACAAGGATCAGCTTTAGAGATTATTCTTTCTCTGACCCTCCTCTCAGACAGTTTGCCAAGGCTGCAATGACCAGGAGCATAAGGCTCAGACAACATATCTCTAAGGATCGCAGGAACAAGCATACCTCTTCATCACTGTAATGCTATAATGTTACAGTCCCATGAAAAAAATATTAAAAATATGTGGAGAACTCTTCCATCTGCCATCATAACAAGCTTATATTCAAGTTCTGAATGTACAGTTATAAATACTATAGTTCCAGTACTTTCTGTTAAAATTAAGAAAATAACACTTTCCCTGAAGAGTGTCCTGAATGCAAAACCAGACATGAGGAAAATCCAAACAGAAATATGCCTTATTTGTATCCTAAAACAGTGACTGATTTTGACTTCTAGTTATAAAGAACTACTGCCAACAAATCTTCTCCATCCGGTGTGAAACCAAATTGTACAAATAACAGTTCAAGCCAATAAAAACATAATATTTCATTAAAAAGTTTTTGTGAATGTATCCAAAACTGTTTGAATGCTGTGAACTGCAAAAAGGAAAGAAGAAAAGGGTATCTGTTGTTGTAGCCCAAAACCAAGCATGTGTGGGGTTGTGCTGGTTGTGTTGCCTACTGTTTGCCTTAATAATACACCGGATGGGTTTGTTTTCCTTATGATTCAGGAAGCAGCAGAAGAACTGCTGTCTTCCTTGTAGAAGGTCATGGAGAAGTTATCTGCAAATGACAATGGAAGTGAGACCTTTATTAAATGAGGGGAAGGAGAACACAACTCAGCTAGGAAGAGCACAGACCTAGCACTTAGATACCTTACCGCCCCTGAAGCAGCTTCTTGTTATAAGTTTAAAGAGTGTAAGTGCAGTCTTCAGAACTGGAGAAATTTAAATGTGATTAGGGAAAATATACAACAAGAGCCGTATCAGAGAGAAATTACAGAGAGAGAGAGAGGGAGGGAGAAAACATTTTTCTTTGTTTTCTTTGACTGGGTTTGATTAATGTTTTTGTGTTTAATGTTTCTTCTTATATAGTTGTGCAGAGTATTCTTGAAGGAGGACCAGATAGCAAGTGCTTTACTCCAGCAATTGTTTTGTATAAAAGCTGATAGATGGAGATACTTCCCTGGTTTCCTTTTATTAGGATTCTTGTGGAAAAGTGCCCTCTGCCCCCCATAACTCCAGTTGTACTGTTTTTGTCTTATGAAGACTTACGAAATTAACAGGAAAGATAAGCGGTTTTAATAATGTGAAAAAAGCCAGTGTATTTACATATGTAAAGAAGCATAACCTATTACAAGAAACACATTTGGCTGATGAACGAAGTATGGCTTTGAGCAGGATGGGTTGTAAGATTGGAATTCCTCTTCATCTCAATATTCAAAACAGAGATGGACAGCAATAGTGTTTGGCAGAAGGTGCCCCATACAAATAACCAGATATTGTTGATACCAGAAATATAAAGCAGTGAAAGGCAGGTATTCAGGTTTAATCTTTTCATTTTCAGGTTTACAGAGGCCATTGGATTCTTCTATAGATGCACGTACATTGCTCTAGACTTTCATGGAGGGGTTATGGTACTAGTTGGTGACTAGAACTTAATTATTAATTTGCTGGATGTCCAACAGGGCCCTAGAAACATCAGAATTCCTGCACTTCAGAGATATTTTACTACACACTGTTAGCTGGATGGTTTACAGGGTGTAAATCATCTAGCTAGAGGATTTGTTATGCTCATAGATATTTATCATAATCAAGTATTAATCAGATTATGGTAACTCAAGTGCATGCCTATTTGATAAAGGAGGCATTTACATTTCCTATTATAATTTGTGACCGTGCTCCAGTTTCATTGTCCTTTAAAACAGATAATAATGATTTTTTTTGGTGGGGGTGGCACTTTAATGCTCATGGCTGCCCTTCTAACTATGTATGTGCCTGTTCTGAAGACCACTTGAAATATTAGGAACAGACTGTGTCAGCTACAGACAAGAATTTTGTTGAATGGTAGGAAATACTTTAGAGTGCTTTGCATAAGGCTATAATACAATATATTTAAACAATGCAGAAGGATAAGGACATTTCAGCTAGAGTCCTAAGAGAACTAGTTAGTAAACTTGCAGGACATGCAACTAGAATTACAAACCTAGAGGAAGAGGCAGCACTGGGGAATTTGGAGATCTTGGGTTTGCTCAGTAAGGAGTTAAAATTCAGGAAAGTAGCTTTACTGGAAGCATTTCATGATAAATTGTCTGGAGTTTAGCAATCACTGGAATTATGCTAGAGATGTGTTAAAGTAAATACAATTGCATAGGAAATGCATGTCCTATGACTAACAAAAAAAATCAGAGTCTCCCCGCAAAGAATTTGCAGGTTTCTAGGGTATACTATCAAAAACTGCATAAGGGGGACAAAATATCTAATGAAAGATCCTGCCATTGGGAAATAGAAATTTCTAAGTCAACTTAATTTTTAAAGGGTAGCCCTGGAAAAGGGGCACCCCCCTGCTTGCTAAAGCACAGGCAGAAAAATTAGCAAGGTTAATAGGTAGTTTTCCAAAGGGGAAGAGTATAGGGTTGTATGGTATCCCATCTAAATTGTATTAGCTAAAGTGGGCTGCAGATTCAAAACTGGCTTCTCAAAGTTATAGATAAGGTGCTGAGGATACAGGTACTGCCTCGATCTTGGGAAGAAGAAGTAATATCACGTAGAAACAAAAACAGGAAGAAGAGACTTGATACAGTTTCCAGTGTCATCTGATCTCTGTTTTAAGACATCAGCCACTTATCCTACACCCTGGTGGATTGCCCGGCTTCCCAGGCCACTAGCTCATGCTCTAATAGGCTTGCACTGCTGTTCTATTGGGCTGCCACTTTGTTATTATTTTTACATGCCAAGTAAATTACAATATATAGATCCATATTTTCTCTGTATCTGTAGGATGTGAGATTCTGGAAGTAGTAGAACATGAAAGTATAGTTTTTGATACTGTAAAAAATTATGTTTTACAAAATGTAAGTTGTAGCTCTTTTCAGAGAAAATCACCAAAATCAATAAGGAAAAAAACAGATAACTTCCCAATTGCTCAAAATCTAAAATACAAAACAAACAAAAACAGGAATTTAATATAAAAAGAAACAGGACTTATTCTTAAAAAACCTTACAGTTGCTGCTTTCACACTCATCAGAACTTAATCACACTGTCAGTATTATAATGCAGAATACAAAAATATAGGCACAAAGAAAAATCATGTGATAAAAAAACTTCCAATAAAATAACATAGTCAATTAACTTTTTGTCTATATCTTCTGGCTTTACTCTACATGACACTCTCTCCTGAAGTTCCTTTTTTGTTTTTGTTAAGCTTAGTCAGAATCAAGGAAATCCCTCTGGTTCAGTATCTTTGCCTAATACCAGTAACCTGATTCAGAGTTGGACTTATTGGATTTCCTGGTAGGTACTACTTATCCTTTCAGCCATCTTGCAGGTAATTCATCTAATGGGGTTTTCCTCAGCTGTTACTGAAACATTTAGAGTGAGATAATTCAAATCTTTAGAGTTAGATATTTTATTTTTATTGGGGAGTCTGAAGGATGACCAAGTTCTGAGAAGTTTATACATTTTAAAATGACTTTGAGGACTTTCTATCCAGATGAATTTTGGTGACTCGTGGTAAATGCAGGCAGCCCAGAGAGACAAGACAGTCAAGACCTGTCCAGTTATTTTTTTTATATTGATGCCTTCTAGCTTTACTTTATGTGATATTCAATTTTTAATTTAAGACAAAGTATTAAAAGAAGACAGCAGGCCTAACACTTCCTTGAGTTCTAAATGGAGATCACTCCTCACGAACCCTATATGACATTAAATTCAATGGAAGCTGCTTTAAACAACCAGTATAGCTTAACTTTTCTAGCCTCATTAATTTCTGAGTATGAATCCACTTATATTTCTCTGTGTATTATGTGCTTTATAGAGAAAGTACAAAAAGCTGCATTGTACTATGTAATGCACCAAATCAGTGTTGTATACAGTGCCATAGTTATTTCAATTGATTGATAATTGCTGGGATGTTTGCATGCTAGATGGACTACCTGTCAGGCTATAAGCAAGGTGTAGTGTCTGCTATGAAAAACCCAGAAGTAGTGCATGCATACCTGCCTTGGTCAGGTTTGTATTACTGAGTCACTTTTCTAAGTCTTCCTCAAGAAAAAACTCAGCAGTAGGATTTAGTTAAATCCCTCCCCTATGATGGGTGAACTGCCATTGACCACTCACTCAAACCCCTTCCTGGCACCTTGTCCAGTGTCCAAGTCATTATTCAAACCAGCCTTCTATATCAGCAGACAGTCAATTCACTGACAGCAGACTCTGCGTGAGTCACTCATGCAAATTAAAATTGTTGGAAAACACTTTCAGTAATTATTGAGGTTGCACTTTTCTCTATTGTTATGTGACATTAGAGTTAGAGTAAATAACTTTGGGTAGGTGGATGTCTCCCACGCATGGCTGGTGCAAATACAAACAGTCCTTGCTTCTTTATCCCTGAAATAGATTTACAGTCATTTTGATTAGCACAAATAGCACTCACAAAGATTGCCTTCAATAAATCTTCTTAAATCACTTGGATCACAATCAGTACTTTATCCTATTGTTCTGTGACACAAGAATTATTCAACGTGCCATTGATACTAGTAAACAAGATAGGTTGGAAAGACCCATACTCTGGTTTTCTGATTTAGGAATACAATGTATGAGTCATCAGGGTTTTAGCAACATAGATGGCAGTGGGCTGTCAAAATGAGTGTGGTCTTAAAATACAGCAACAATGTAAGGGGTGTATGTGAAATAATAAGACAAAATTGGAAAGTACTGTTAACTGATGAGAAGCTTAAGAATATACTGGAGGTGGTACCATCTTTTAGTTTTAAGTGGAACGAAAATTTGAAGGATTTACTCTGCCAGGAACATAACATGTCTGATAAAAATATATTTATATCTCAGAGTAAAGGCAATGGCCACGGTGGTGCAGTAGTTAGCATTGTCGCTTCACAGCAAGAGGTTCTCCCATTCAATTCTTGGCTGGAGTGCCTTCTGTGTGGAGTCTGCATGTCCTCCCCATGGTCGAGCGATACTAAAGACATGCAGGTAGGTGCGAGTGTGAATGGGCATGCCTTCGTTGAAGGTTGGGCATCCGGCTGGCAACTCAGCACCATAAAAATCCACTGCCAATCCTGAGCGGACCGGAGTTCTGCTGTGGTGACCCCTAACTTTGAAAAGCCGAAAGACTTTTTATAGCTCAGAGTAAAGGCACTTTTGCCTGCAGTCACTGCAAGGCATGCCCCCGTATTATGAAAGAAAACTGATTCTTTCATACCATAACTGGCAAGAGATATTCTTTAACCTAATACACAGATTGTGAAACAAGGAATGCTATATATTTGGCCCACTGCAGAGACTGTAGCTCATTTTACGTGGACAAGACTAATTGTAGATTAAAAGAAAGAATTTTAAAACATCTTTCAGCAATACATTTAGGCAATGTACATAATGCCTTGTATCAGAATATAGTAAGGAATGTAGGACATACATTTGTTTTTATGGTATTACAAGTTGTGAGATTGAATGCTAGGGGTGGTGACATAGTGATTGTTATTGAATTTAATGAAAATAAATGGATTATTGAACTAGGAGCTGATAAAGCCCCTGGTTTAAATAGGGTTGTACCTCTTAAACTAGCCCTAAAAAGGCAGAGAGTTCAGTACTGAATGATTATTGGTTGTCCTTTGCTTCTAAATGTGACTTTAGCAGTGTGTGAGTTATCTGATGAAGGGTTTCAACCCAAATGTTCTCAATATGTGATACTGTGTTACTGCTGTTTTAATAAATAGTTGTATCTGTCTGATGGTCAGACAGCTTTTTATTTTGCTTAACAATTATTCAGTGGCAGATTTAATATAGGACTGCTTGACTGCAGTCCTCTTGAAGTACAATTAATCTTTATTTGTTTTATATTTTTTTAAATATAGTCATCTTTCCATTTCAGGAATCGCATATCTATGCAGAGTTATGATCTGTATTAAAAATATTCAGCTGACTCACCTTATTACAAGTCCTACTGCTGCTTTGGTGGGTACAAACAATGTTTCATTGGTGGCTGCTTTGACTGCTGCATAAAGCAGCAAGAAGCCCTTTCCATTGGTTCAGGCTGCATCAGGTGCCTGGTGCCAAAGGTAAATGGAATCAAAACTGAACAAATGTGGAGTGATATACAGACAGGACTTTGAGTGGGAGAAATCTTTTACTTTTTTTTATTAAAATGCATTATCTCCACTGCCATCCATTCTGAAGGAGCATTAATAGTTTGTATGTAGGGTAGAGGGAACATGTGCAAATGCACATGGAAGGATTGCAGCAGATTGCATTACTTGAGTGTGATAGAGATGAACTTAGCTATATTATTATGTCCATTATTTATGTATTTATGCCTTCATTTTATTGCAATCAGACATCTGAAGTATATGCAGTCAGTAAAGTGACTACAATTGGTCATTATTGGTGTGTGTGTGTGTGTGTGTGTGTGTGTGTGTGTGTGTGTGTGTGTGTGTGTGTGTGTGTGTGTGTGTGCGCGTGTGTGCATGTGTGTGTGCATGTGTGTGTGAGAGAGAGAAAGAGAGAGAGAGTGTGCTTGCATTTGTGTAGGGAATAGGGATGTTACAATTTTAGTGTTTGATAGCAGCAAGCTAAAATACATTACTGTGGCCATTAGTTATGTATATATTTATTCATTCAATCACAATCAAACATCTTAGGTATACTATTAATAATAAAATGACTATAAGGGGGGCACATGTGTGTGTGTGTGTGTGTGTGTGTGTGTGTGTGTGTGTGTGTGTGTGTGTGTGTGTGTGTACTAATTTACCAGATGCACAATTTCATCTTCAGTCAGATTTCTACACTTTCCAGTACAAACATTAAGTAAATACACATAAAACTCAATAATATAGGTATATTATCAAAATGAAAGATTTTTTTTTCATTTGTGGTATTTTACTGCATAATGACATGCTATTCAAGATGCTTCCCTGCTACTTACTACTTCTTAGGTCCATAGGTTCATAGGATGATACTAGGCTATTGACCCGGAGGCCCTTATAAGCCTAGCCAATAATTTTGCCCATGTTCCCTCAAAGTCAGCACCTGTTTCCCCTGTCCAGCAGGGACACAGGTGGGATCCCAGGGGTATATTTTCTGTTTCCCATCTAGTCATCCAGGTTCCTCTTAAAGAAGGCTAGAGAGGTACTCTGCTTGACATGGAGGAGGAGTCTATTCCACAAATGAGGGAGTCTTTGGGACACAGATCTATGCTGCCAACAAGTAAATGAACAACATATATATTGCTTATCACACTAAGCTACTAGGCCACTCATTTATTTAAAGGCATATCTGTTCAATACTGAATTCATATATGTGTGTGTTATAACTGTAGTATATGTAATTGTTTGTAGTGTATATACTCATAATACTGTTACTGCATTTCTAATGGGGAGTTACCAGTAATTGGGTATGGATGCTGTATAGCTTCTTCATAAGTGCAGCTCAATTAATGGTCATGTTGAATGTATGTCACATCTAACACCCCTTCATTCAATAATTTTTACTATGGGTATACTTTACTGTGTGCATATACTACATTGTGTCAGAACTGAAGTTACTTTGGCAGCATACACTGTTTTCAGTGTGCACCAGATTTTTAAACTTTTGAAACTCTTTTATTCTGTCTCAAATTTATCCAGTTCAAAGATGTTGCTGTAGAATCATATCCATATGAAATGGCAAACAATCCTCATTTTTGTACTTTTTTAAGTTCAAATTTAAATGTAAGTGTTTACAACCTAAGCAGTATTAAAATAAAATCTCAAGAATATATAAAAAGTAATAAATAGGAAAATAAACATTACATCACTACATATACAGTGAACTACTGAATCCAAATTTTACACCTCATAAACAAGGCCAAAAAGATAAAAGATATATCTTCATGGATCATTTTCCTTTGCACTTTTACATTATTAACATTGGAGCAACAAACAATGTCATATTGATTTTTCACATTTAAAATTACTTTTGCGTGTGGAATTTCACTCTTACTCATTGTTAGTTTGATTTTTGAATTTTGCTCTAATAGCTACTGAATCAACAGTTCTTCAGCCATATTTCTTTAGTTGGTGACCTGAAACATCCTCAATTACCAGTGTCACATAGGGAGGTATGCCACTACACTGAAGGCCATGTGGAGGGCATTTGCATAAAAGTTCAAGAGGGAGTGGGGTAAATACCTGCCCCAGCTCTTCTTTGCATACATAGAAGTGTCCCAGGAATCCACAGAATTTTCTTCTTTTGAGCTGTTGTATGGTTACAGGGTAAGGGGGATCCTGGATTTAATTTGTAATGAGTGGGAGGATTATTGTTATTTTCACAAGGAGACTGTTGTGGAGTTTATCCCAAATTTCAGGAAAAGGCTTAAAATGTCCATGGGAATATGCATCTCTGGTGGCATAGAGAGACAGAGCCCTAAATGTGTCTCATTCAACACAGGTGGCTCAGATGACTGACAGAGTGTCATGGAGGGATGGGACTGCCTGTCTCAGGTCAGATGATGTTAATGGATGACACTCCCTTAAGGGAAGTGTGGTTCAAAGAAGGGAGTGTCCTCAAATGTATTCAATGAGTGTGGGTGGCAGGACAGGGAGTCAGCAGGGCATATAGAGACCCCCCAAGATGGATGCAGAGGCAACCAAGTCCCCTGGTCACACTTAGATTCCATGATTGGCCCTAACAAAAATGTGAGTAAGTCCAGGGTAGGTGATGGGCCGGTAGACTCAGCATGGACATGGGTCACTGGATGCAGAACTGATTGAATGAAGTCCCAAGGAGGAACAAAACAAAAATTAAAAAAAAAAAGTATTCCTACGAATGGCCAAGGAATATCCAGCACTGGCAGAACTGCAGCAAAACGTGTAATGGGTCAGGATAGCCAGAGATAGAGAGAATTATTTTGGGCAGCTGATAATAATGCTTATTCCTGTTAGACACAGCAAGTTGCAGGCTACCTGGGAGGGCTATTTCACATTGTGGAAAACGTGAGTGATGTTAAGTAAGTCATTGCCAAGCAGGAGACAGAAGCACAGACTCTACCATGTTAACATGATAAAGCCCTACTGTAACAGTGACAAGCTCTGGTACCCAGTATCTGCAGAGGAATGAAGAAAGAAACAGGGGAGTTTTGTTGGTAGATCTTCTTGGTGAGGCTTGGTCTCACATCTAACTGGATGAGGTAGCTCTATCTCAACAGCTATCTTCCAGCCAGGTTCAGGAAATCAGTCATTATTACTGTAATTTGGGGATATGTGTACTGATAAGCCAGGGTGTATTCACCTGTGGGAAAACCATGTGGACACAGGACCTCAACAATCCACCAGACAAGCTTCTTATATGGTGACTGAAAGAGTTAGAAAAAAACATGAGTCAGGATCTGCAGGATATCCTGGAATTTGGGGTAATCTAGTTGTCCAATTACCATTAAACTTCACTGGGTGCAAGTGACAAAGAGAATAGCAGTTCCTGACTCTCTTGGAAGATAGAGAACTGAGCAGTCACATAGAGATAGATGGTTACTCCATGCCCAAAACAGATGAAGCCATGTGGCAGCTGGGTGGGGCTACATATCTTAATACTATTGTCCTAACCAAGCAAATATACTTGACACCTGCATCCAGGGAGAAGTCAGCATTTGTGACCCCACATGAGTTATACAAATTTATGAAAATTATATTTCGAATGAAGAATGCCCAAGCAACTTTCCAGATGCTGGTAGATCACATCCTAACAAGAACAGAACACTATGCCTTTACACACCTGGATGATATTGCCATTTACAGAAAGTTATGGGCAGAACATGTTCAACACATCAGGGAGGCATGTTGAAAAGGGCAGGGTGGGCGATCAAGGCCAACGTGTTTCAGATGGGTATGGCAACGATATTTTACCTTGGTCATAAAGTGAAGGGTGGTGGTACAAAGCCACTCACAGAAGTTTTGAGTGGATACACTGTACTAAGTAACCTTGATACTATTCAATAATTAATTGTGCAGGTAGGTAATTCCAACTACTGGGTGGGGACTGTACTTAGGTTTCTTTAGGGGGAACCCGAGCACCCAGTTGTGTTCTTGAGTTGCAGACTTCAGTCCTGTGAGACTGCTTGTTAGGCAACTGAGACGCAGTACTTGAACAAAGTCTGCACTCAGCAAAAGTTACACTCCTACCTCTATGGCAGAAAGATTACTGCTTTAAAGTAGTTTCATAGTGCAAGTGGAGAGAATGGAAAACTTCTTAGGTGGAGTTTAGCCTTGCAGTTCTATAACATGGTTGTCTAAATTAAGAATGATATTAGCAATACCAATGCAAATGGTTTATCCAGGAATGGAATGGAATAATGTACCTGAAAACTGTAGCCTTGTCAAAAGTTCCATCTCCTGCGGGTTTCCTCCAGAAGACTTGCTAGAGATTTATATGTTGGGGGGTGGGGGGGGGGTGATGCTATTATAAGAAAAACAATCTAAAATGTTATGTATGTTTTTCTTTCTTATTTCACACTATTACATTTGTGTAAGCTATTTCTGAACACCATTTAATCAGTAACATCTGTGTTTCCTATGGCATGAGAATATGTGGCCTTTTCTCTGTAAATGAAAAAAAATATTGATGAAAGGAAAAATGTATTAGAACTGTTAGCTTTATTGTGCCTTCAGTAGCAGGCAGATGGTTTGTTTGTGTACTATTTAATGAAAGGGTTGATGGGCTGCTCCAAATATCATTTTCAGCCATGACCCAGGCACATTTACAGACAAATGCAGAGATACAATAAACTAACAAGAGCAATATTTGCAATGTAACGCTGCACATACAAGAGAGATTATAACAAAACTACCTATAGTATTTACACCATTTTAAGAAATTGCAGTGAAATAGAAGTGGTTGAAAGTCTGACTGTACATAGAAAGAGGTAAACCATGCTGTGGGATAGAAGTTAACTATTGTTTCTAAGCATTTGCATTCAATCTCTTTGTGAAGACCATTTGCATTTGATCTCTTTGTGAAGGCGAACAGAGAAAGTATGCTTAAAACCTACAAGTGAGTTCTCAGACATAATGTTAGAAGAAAGTTTATTCCATAGTGTGAGTCCAAGTCCAGAAAATGGGCACTGACCTATAACTGTTATAAAAGGAGATCTGCATGGAATATTTTCCAGTGCATTCCTAAAGGAATATACTTGTAGTGCTATAGGGAGTTTTCTTTTCAAAGGATGAGAATATCCCTCATTTAGAATTTTGTGGAAAACATTTTCCTAATAAATAATAATAAAAATTGTGTTCTTGTTGGAATAGAAAGCCAGTTTAAGCTCTTTAAGAGATTGCAATGGTACATTTTATAATCATCAAGCAGAGAAAAAGAGTGAATTTGATTTTGTGTTATTTCTAATCTCTGGGTGCTATAGAATGAGTTCATAGGTTCATAGGTTCATAGGTTGGTACTAGGCTATCAGCCCTAGGGCCTATACAAGCCTAGCCATAACAATTCCCTGGCTATTTCTTCCCACATTATTTACTTTGTGTGTGTGCATGTGAGTTAAAGGTAAAGAGTGGAAAGTCATATTCCAATTTAGGGAGAAGTACTTTTTTGGCAAGGGTAAACAAAGCCACATTGGGAAGATGAGATATCCTCTCGCAGAGTTTTAGCTGCGATAGGACTTTGTGATGATATCAGTATTAAATGAAAATCTGTTGGGTTCAGGGTCAGGCCAAAATAATTATATTCTGTAAATTGTGGGATAACATTATTATATTAAACTAGGAAGGTTAGCTAATTTTTGGTTGGAAGCAAATAACATAATATATATTTCTATGTTTAATGAGATTAGATTTAGCCCAAGACACAACTCAGGGAAGGAATTTTGCAATAGTGTTTGCAAGATGGGTGTGCTATTTATTTAGTTGTAGATCAGATTTTGACTGTGCAACTAACTGTTATTTTTGTATTCTCTGTGTATTGCATTAATTTGTGTTTGATGTTTATTAGGACTGTCTTTTTTGCTTAAGCAAACTTTTAAGTATTCATTTTAAGAACTTGGGACTGATGTTGATTTGTTTGTTTATGTATTTCTTACTTATTATCTTGGTTGTGGGTACGATTTGGTCCCATAGGTTGACAAAGGTATAATATCCATCTCTCAATTAGCCAGATCCCTTCAATGCATTACCAGAATTAGACACATATTTTTTGTAATTTATGTTTGGCTAAACCAAGTGGATGGATATCTGGATTGTTCAGTCTTTAGCCATGTCTAAAGTGAAAGCAATACTACCATGCCAGGAAGAAGGCTGTAGGGAATCTATCAGCCTTCCCTGGGAAGTGTGTGTGTGTGTGTGTGTGTGTGTGTGTGTGTGTGTGTGTGTGTGTGTGTGTGTGTGTGTGTGTGTGTGTGTCTGTGTGTGTGTGTTTGTGTGTGTATGTGCATGCACATGCGTCTGTTTGTATGTGTGCATATGTGTGTGTGTGTGTGTGTGTGTGTGTGTGTGTGTGTGTGTGTGTGTGTGTGTGTGTGTGTGTGCATGTGCGTGTGTGTGTGTTTGTGTGTGTATGTGCATGCACATGCGTCTGTTTGTACGTGTGCATATGTGTGTGTGTGTGTGTGTGTGTGTGTGTGTGTGTGTGTGAGTGTGTGTGTGTGTGTGTGTGTGTGTGTGTGTGTGTGTGTGTGTGTGTGTGTGTGTGTGTGTGTGTGTGCATGTGTGTGTTTGTGTGTACATGCTTATATTAAAGAGTTGCCAAATATTCTGGAACCCAGAGCTGTTCCCAGATCTGGATCCTCCTCTAAAAAAGGTCTTTCAACTTGAAGAACAAAAATAAAGTAAAAAAGGCCATTTTCCCCTTAGACTGTAGCAAACTTTTTGCTATATTTGTAGCAAAGAGTTGCTACAGTCTGTCACAAAGAAAGCATGTAAAGTACTTCTTCAGTTGTAAAAAAAAGGCTTTTCATTGTTTTAACTGTAGAAAACTGCTTGCTATAAATTTGCTACAGCGTATGCCACACAGGGAATATTGCGTTTCAGTTCTGACCACAAATGCAATACTGACATTCATTTCTGAATACTGGTACTACACTGAAGACTGATCAGGTTCTGCTGATTGTGCTCCCTAGCACTTTGCACAAGGGACATCTGCCCCTTTGCCCTACTCTAGCTGTGCTACTCATGTGTGTAAGTGTGTGTGTATATCATATTATATGTGTGTGTATGTGAGTGTGTGCGTGTGTGTGTGTGTGTGTGTGTGTGTGTGTGTGTGTGTGTGTGTGTGTGTGTGTGTGTGTGTGTGTGGGGGTATGCATGCATCTTTCTGTGTGAAAATAATTTGTTTGAAAGTCAGTTACTATTGTTAAGGAGCACTGAAAAATCTCATGGTTCATGGAGAGAGAGAAAGAGAGGTGAGAAAGGAACCTTTGACTGCTAGGCTAAAGGACAGAAGTACATATTCCTTTTATGTTCTTAGAGCCATGTTGCACATGGTGAATTGGATACTGAATCAGATTTATGTGCACTTTTCTTTTTTTACTTTAACCATCCCAATACCAGAGGTGTGACTTCAGAGACCATCCCTGTGGTAGCCATTTGACAAATTTGGTGCAGTGGAGCAGATCTAAGGACCATAGCCTCTGTCCCTCACATACGTGGTGTTATATACACTGGCAATGCTGGGATTCAAACCCTTCCAAAGCCAACCTAGTCTTGACATACAAGTGGTGCTATCCATGGCAGATACAAAGACAGTACATGCATTCACGAAGGCCAGCACCAATACATGAAGTGTTGCAAACATACTAATATTTATGGAGAGCTCAACTAAGCTAGAAGTAATTGTGGTATACATGTTTCTCTCCTATGATAATAATTTTGAAAGAATCTGCTAAAAGTGATGAAACTGCTAGCAAATGTAATGACAAGTATAGTGTTGGGAGTGTTGCACTAAGGGACAAGAAAAACAATGCACAAGATGCTACTGAAATACACTATGCCTTGGTGTTCTTCCTTTCTGGAAAAAAAAAATTGTTTTTGAATTTTAATTTCTTGAATGCTACTGATACCTTGCAGAGTCATTAGTTTTTAGACTGTCTACCAATAGGATGCCATATTAGGATTTTACCTAAAGGCAATATATTAATGCAATGGGAATTTCAGTGGTGCTGAAAGACTGATCAAGAACATCAGGGCATGGAAATAATCTTACACACACACACACACACACACACACACACACACACACACACACACACACACACACACATGCACACAGATACTCATGGTTTAAATAAATACGTAATTATTCATTTCAAACATTTCAAGAAGTTACTGTCACAATGCCTAGTACTGCTTTTCTATCTGTACTTAATGCTAATCAATAGTTTTGTAAATGAAGCTAGATGAAAGTAGTTTGGAGCTTTGCCTATTCAGAAATATCTACAAGGATACAAGACTTATGTTTATTTTTCAGAATATTCCCTACCTCAGACATGCTCCAGAGTAATAGCTGAAATAACCAAAGCTTTAGAAGTAGTCAATATAATGTACATTTTTAGTCTGGAAAACATATATAAAGGCACATGATTAGTTACTTATGTTGTTGAGCTGATATCGATGAAAAGTTTTGAAACTAAATAAAAGCAAATGTCATATTTTTGTGCCAATTTTTAAGTAAATTGGACATTCTGACTTTTACAGGACGCAGTCTAGATTCTGACAAGATCAGTGCCATAATGAACATTTATAAAATCCTGGACAGGTCATCCCTTATAAATTTCCTAAGAATGCTACAATATCTTTCCAAGTTCACCCCACACTTGTAGGAAATAGTACCACCTTCAAAGCTCCAAGAGCGTTATTATTAATTTACTTGTTATTTAGTTTGGGTTACAGGGACAAAATCATAGTTTCCAGATGCTAAAAGAAGTAGTCACTGAGGAACCTACCTTGAAGTTTTATGGTGAACCACAACCAAGTGGATGCTGGCATATAGGAGCTTGGAGCATTGTTACTGTAGGACAGTAGACAAGTAGTAGATGAGTAAAGGACTCTAATGTTCACACATACTTGGAGCATTGTTACTACAGGACAGTCAACCAGTATTACATGAGTAAAGGACTCTAATGTTAAAACATGCTATGCTCAAAATGCTAAAGATAGTGTTTGGCTGTCTAAATGTCCATGATTATATCTGTGGTAAGTTACTCATCTTGGAGTCAGATCTTAAACTAATGCAAATTATATTCAAAAAGTTGTTTCATGAGGCACAAACTAAACAAAAAATATTATTGAGTTTGCAGAGGTATGAGCTTCAGGATCAGTGCAAACCAGGTAAACTGATACATGTAGCTGAAACACTAAGAGGAGCATGTTTGTAAACAGGTATAGAAGACTTTCTAGAGAATTTCCAAATTATCTCCAAATTGCTTCTGTCTGCAGAGAAGTTAGAAAAAAGAGCTATGGATATGTATGACAAGAAATAATATGCAGGTGTTGTGAGATGTATTTTTGCACAGCTGGACAGACATTTCTAAGGCAGTGCAACAACACATTAAAGTTTACCTTCCACGCCATTATGATCTTTCATGTATCTAAAGCTATAAAAGGTAAGAGAACTATCATTCCTCCTCATGCGCATGATGATGTGTTATACAAAATGTATGAGCCACACCTAACCAAATGTAATGAAAGAGCCTGTGATGTTTTTTTTTTTCCGGTCATTTATGTCTGTGCTGATTGATAAGATGGTTCATAGGTGTGACATTTGTAATATTTTCAGAAATCAAAATGAAAAACTAGAAATGTCACACAAAGTGCTAGATTTTCTTTTGATGCATACCTCTTAACATGTTAGCCGAAGAAACATGGACAAAGCCAAAAATAACAGGGAAACAAGGCCAAAAATAGGGACAAATTTTAAATGTTGGCATTCTAAACTAAAGTTGCTACAATAAAAGATGTTGTGATAGTATGTATTTTCTGAAGGATGTAAATTCGGAAACTCAAACAGATGTCTTTATTTAGTGACTTCAGTCCTCAATGATTTGCCAGAAAACCACAAATTTTATCAGGAAACAGATCAAAAATATGTGGCACAAATCTGGACATTCTGTGAAAATCTGGACAGTTGGGAAATATGCTTTGATGAAGCAGAAATAAATCTATTTTAGTGTAAAAATTCGATTGATAAAGTGGAGGTAAATCTTTTTTGGTGTAAAAATTCTGTTATATTTTTGCATTGACTACAATTCAAAATGCTCAGAGTTAGAGCAGGTGTATGACACTACCATACTTTAATCATGATAGTGAAATCTTGTTTCTGTTAGACATTATATACCAGATGTGTTAATATAATACAATAGTCTGCAAATTTTTTGTGAATCAATGGACATTTAAACATACTACCTCAAGTCATAGATATCTGCAGAAAAATGGATAGGTAAAATCTGTGTTCCAAATTAGGACTTTAATAAGGAAAATTGACATCTCTGAAAAATCATATTGTTATTTTTAGTTATGAAATACAAACCATGCATTTTCAGTAAGACTTTCATTAGCAATATTATATTATTAATAGGAAGATGTCTTAAACATAATATAATTGTTTCATATTCCTGGTACAGATTAAGTATTCCTTAGGGACCGGGTACTTTACAAACCAAATCAACACTCAAGATCGAGAAGACTGATCAATAAGCCAGTTTGATTCAGTAACTGGACATAATATGTATAGACTCCAATGCAGTTTGAAATAATTATTATTTGTAAAAGATCAGTTTTCTCTGTATTATTGTATATCAGATGACCCACATAGAATAGTAGCAATATGAATAGATACAGTATATGTTCCTTATTGTAGCTTATTTGCATTTATTGCATCTTTCTGTTAAAGTAAAGTGAATGCAACATACGTAATCATTTGTACTGTATGCAGTGATGATAATGTAGCTACTTCTTTAAGGAGAGTTACCAGTAGTTGGGTTTGTTTGCCATGTCGCTCCTGTATCAATGATGTTTAGTAAAGGTTCTTGTTGACTACGCTTCATGTTTAATATCACTTCATTAGATCATCTTGATTGTGTATATTTTACTAATATGTATAATACATTGGCCTTTTGATTGCCCTATTGCTTTGTAACATGCAGGTTTACAACAAGATTTGTGATACAAAATAAGAAAAACAAGTACTTAATATTCATTGCAGATAATTGTTATTGTACTGATTAAAGTCAAGTGGGAGATCTAATTAAAAGTTAGCCATGTCCTAGACACAAGATTTTCTTTTTTCCTAAGTGTATGTCCTCTCTGTGAAATGATCCCTAAACTACCATATACAAAAAACATGACTTTACTGTTTATCTCCTTCTCTGGCATTTATATACTGTTCAGTTCCCTAGTGTGAACATGCTGGGTTTGTATAAAATGCCATGACATTTCCTTTAGGAAAACTGTCTTCTTGTCTCTTGAATCATATTACCTATCACATTTTAGGGCATTTGCTGATGGAAAACCCCACACAGCAAGATGTTTATATCCCTTAGTTCATTTCCTGCCATAAATCAACTGAGTCTCCAGGAATTTATAGCTCTTTTGCTATGCTCTGTAATTTACAGTTGCCTTCTTTCCCTCTGTCTGGAACCACAAACTGCATAAGCTTTTAAGATTTCACTGCTGTCTTATTGTTTAGTGTCTGAGGGACAAATGAATGAAATACTGTCTGATGCATACTTTGTTTCAGAAAAAGTAATTTGGATAGCATTTTAGAGCTGAATGTGAAATTACACATTGCTATGTATTTAAAGCATGCCAGAGAAAATATCTGAATGAAAGTTTCACTCTATCCAGTGATTCTGAATGCAAGTAGTAATTTCTATCCTAGTTAAATGCAAATAAGATATTGCACACAGCATAGAACATGAAAAGTTCATATTCTGAGAACACAGAATGCACTGTAGGAAGAGAAAGCATTGACAAGTGATGAAATTATCTCAGTGTGCTTGCTTTTTTGGCTGTTTTGGGTTACAACAAAATAAAATTTAAGAATTACTACTTACTCCGTTGCAGGAACATTAGCACAGAGCATCAAGATAATTAAAAAAAATAAGTGTTTTTCAAAGTTTCTGGCAGTGGTAGCCTTTTAATATTACATGAATAATAAAAACTTTTAGGGTAAAAAGCTGATCGCTCTTCAAAGTATTTGCTGCTAAGTTGCAACCAATTTTTAATATTTCTCAATAAATTGCAAAATATGCTGTGCATGGAATGCTTAAAATCTTCTGCAAATGAGTTCTGTATGGATGTGCTCACAGTTCAGTTGGCTTTCCTCTCTAGGGAAGCTTCCCCAGACCCTTTTCAGTGTGCACACCTGCAACACACTTAGTCTACCTGCATCATCACAGCTCGGGCCCGCCCCCAGCAACTGCAACATTGCCAGATAAAACCACTGCTACGGTTTGGTTTCTCCCTACAGTTATTGCAAGCCAAGAATAACACTTTTTAATAAGGATACCTACCAGACAAGTCTGCATAGCACACTTGGTCTACCTGCATCATCGCAACTCGGGTTCCTCCTCCCCTCCCAGCAACTGCAACATTGCCAGATAAAACCACTGCTATGGTTCGGTTTCTCCCTACAGTTATTGCAAGCCAAGAATAACACTTTTTAATAAGGATACTTATCAGACAAGTCTGCTTAGCACACTTGGTCTACCTGTATCATCGTAGCTCGGGTCCACTCCCCCCCCAGCAACTGCCACATTGCCAGATAAAACCACTGCTATGGTCCGGTTTCTCCCTACAGTTATTGCAAGCCAAGAATAACACTTTTTAATAAGGATACCTACCAGATAAGTCTGCATAGGTGACTGGATATTTACAGTTCTTGTTATTAGCAGATGTGGTCCTTAACAGTTATGTTTTAAACATTGTGTCTGGTTATTTACATTTCCTTTTACAGCACATTTGTTAATTTTACTTGTTATTTTTTAAACATTGTTTTGTCCGGCATGCACACCTGCAAGGGCTCCCCCCCAGGCAACTATAGCTTTGTCTATTGCCACTGGGTGGCATAACTTAACAATATACTTGCTGTATCTTGTCCCAAATAGATCTGCCTCCACACTGAATACTTGTAAAGTAAGGCAAGTACCATTTACTTGGTGAATTTTGTCCCCCAGATAGATTTACCTTATTTTGTATTAGTTGCACACCAAGACCATAAAGTAGTGTTACTGCAACTAACTACTTACACTCCTAATTTCCTGCTTCTACCTCTTCCTTACTTACACTTACATTACAGCTCCAAGGTTTCCACTTCTTATGCTAATTGCTTTTCTTTGCAGTCTTCTGTGAGGGGTTGGGCCAGATCTCTACCTGCTTTTTCTGGTTATACCGTCCCCCATTTTGCATCTCTCTCCTCCCCCATACACATTAACTAGTCTATATTAGTGGGTCTCCTTGAGCGGCACCATTTTGAAAGTTATCTTTTGGCCTGCTTGTGGTGAGGAAGCTTCCCCAGACCCTTTTCAGTGTGCACACCTGCAAGTTCCTGCAAGTGTTTAAGCACTACGTCTCAAATGTTTGTGGTGCACCTGGTTTAACAGGCATGTTTATGTTTTCCAACTTCCATCCTGGACATAGTACAATAACTGCTCTCCTCTCTTTTTTAGACATAATAAACCTTGCTCGTGACTCTGGAGAAATTGTTTCCACCATCGCCCTAGATCTATCCAAGGCATTTGATACCATCTCCCATACCCTCCTTCTGAATCATCTCTCTAACCTTAATCTCTTTCAAAACTGCCTTACCTGGTTCCACAGTTATCTCTCTAACAGATCCCAGGCTGTGAAATGGCAAACTGGTACCTCTACCTTCCTTCCTACCCCTACCAGGGTTCCCCAGGGGTCCATACTAGGAACAATGATTTTTAATATATTTGTCAATGATTTTCACACCACTATTCCCAACACTAAAATAGTGCAATATGCAGATGACTCTACTTTAGTCTGCTCTGCTCCTAGTCTCACCGAGCTCCAGGCAAAAACCCAATTGGCCTTTACAACTACCGAGCACTGGATGCTTCAAAACTATCTCTCACTTAATGCCAATAAATCCAAAATCCTTCTTTTCTCTCCCTCAAAAACTGTCACACTTGACAAGCAATTCTTCAATATCATCAGCCATGCCAACTCCTCTATAGAAGTTGTCCACTTTGCTAAACTTCGTGGGGTCACTATCGATGAACACCTGAAATTCGATACACACGTCCAACTTGATATAAAAAAAACCCATCAGAAGCTAGGTATGTTATATAGAAATGCTCACTTTCTCTCTCCATCTACAAGGCAAACTCTAGCTTCTACTTATTTACTACCATCACTATTGTATGGTGCTCCACTTCTAACCAATATTTCTATTACCATCACCTCAAAACTAGAAATCTGCTACAACAAAATTGCTAAATTTGCTACTAAATCTAAACACTCTTCCCATCATTGCACCTCTCTCCACCTGCTAAAGTGGCTAGAGCTTCCTAACCACCTTGTCTACCTCCAGCTTAATACAGCCCACAAAATAATCTTTAAACCTACTGCATGCCCTGCTCTTACTAAAATCTTACCATTCTACACTCCAAACAGACCCCTTAGATCTGCCCAACAAAATCTACTTTCTGTATATAAACCAAAATGTCCCCCTGGCCAGTTTCTCCTTTCCTATTCACTAGCCAAAAAATGGAACTCCCTCCCACCCCTGCTAAGAATCACTACAAGCTTCGAACTCTTCAAATCCCGGCTCCACTCCCACCTTTCCCAAAACTGGAAATGTAATTGCATTCTTCCTACCTAACTCCTCCTAATATCACTTATACATGTTCTCCCTCATGCACATGCTTCCTAATGTCACTTATACATGTACTCCCTCATGCACATGCTTCCTAATGTCACTTATACATGTTCTCCCTCATGCACATGCTTCCTAATGTCACTTATACATGTTCTCCCTCATGCACATGCTTCCTAATGTCACTTATACATGTACTCCCTCATGCACATGCTTCCTAATGTCACTTATATATGTACTCCCTCATGCACATGCTTCCTAATATCACTTATATATGTACTCCCTCATGCACATGCTTCCTAATGTCACTTATACATGTTCTCCCTCATGCACATGCTTCCTAATGTCACTTATACATGTACTCCCTCATGCACATGCTTCCTAATGTCACTTATATATGTACTCCCTCATGCACATGCTTCCTAATATCACTTATATATGTACTCCCTCATGCACATGCTTCCTAATATCACTTATATATGTACTCCCTCATGCACATGCTTCCTAATATCACTTATATATGTACTCCCTCATGCACATGCTTCCTAATATCACTTATACATGTACTCCCTCATGCACATGCTTCCTAATGTCCCTTATACATGTACTCCCTCATGCACATGCTTCCTAATGTCACTTATACATGTACTCCCTCATGCACATGCTTCCTAATGTCACTTATACATGTACTCCCTCATGCACATGCTTCCTAATGTCACTTATACATGTACTCCCTCATGCACATGCTTCCTAATATCACTTATATATGTACTCCCTCATGCACATGCTTCCTAATGTCACTTATACATGTTCTCCCTCATGCACATGCTTCCTAATGTCACTTATACATGTACTCCCTCATGCACATGCTTCCTAATGTCACTTATACATGTACTCCCTCATGCACATGCTTCCTAATATCACTTATACATGTACTCCCTCATGCACATGCTTCCTAATATCACTTATACATGTACTCCCTCATGCACATGCTTCCTAATGTCACTTATACATGTACTCCCTCATGCACATGCTTCCTAATGTCACTTATACATGTACTCCCTCATGCACATGCTTCCTAATGTCACTTATACATGTACTCCCTCATGCACATGCTTCCTAATGTCACTTATACATGTACTCCCTCATGCACATGCTTCCTAATGTCACTTACACATGTACTCCCTCATGCACATGCTTCCTAATATCACTTATACATGTACTCCCTCATGCACATGCTGTTTTTTTTTCTTTCCCTACAACTGCCTTGCTCTGAATCTAAAGAATGGTCACATGTAAATATTGTACATAGCTCTCTTGCCCTTCTCTCTGTTACTTTTGTCCCTTCTTTTTTCTTCCTTTCTTTGTGCACATTTTCAATTTGATACAACTCCATATATAATTTTACATTTGTTTTCTAAAACATTTATAATTGTATGTATAATTGCATAAATGTATGTTTGTTTTAATTGTATGTAATAAGGAGCTTTTTTCCCCAGGCCTAAATGTAAAACTCTATGCTTGTTTTAATTGTATGTAATACGGAGCTTTTCTCCCCGGGCCTCCACTGAAAACGGGCCCTCTGAGCCCAGTGGACCTCCCCAGTTATCAAACTGGAAATAAATAAATAAATAAATAACTGAAGTACTTAGCTAAATTTATGTAGTCTAGGGATCTAACTAACTGTTTACTGTTACATATGCTGTTATGATCACAATAGTCAAAGGAACTAACTGAAGCTGTGACTGCTTTTCTACATAAACTGTTTGCTGCTAAATATGCTGTTATGCTCGCAGTTCTCCTACACTTATTCTAGTCATAAGTCCCCCCCATCTCACCAAATCCACTCTCATCTCCTCACTATCCCCTCCCCTCCCATTCTCCAATACACTCTCACCCGTCCCCCATCCCTAATCCATAAAGCTCTACATGCACTTCCACACTCCTCCCTCCTACACTGTCACCAATAATCTTATTACATCCTCAACACCTAACCCCCAACTATTCTATTATACCTAAACCACACCATGTCTCTTCAAACCATTCTCATCCTTTCCCTTAGCCTACTACTCCTAATACCTCTATACCATGCTACCTCCTATTCCTCTTAGAAACTACCCCCTTCTTTTCTATCCCCTCTTCACCCCACCATCACCCCTAACACACATCATAACTCTGCCACATCTCATTTCCACACTATAGCCTCCTCCCTGATGCTTCCAAACCCACTTCTCTGCTTTAAATTAAAACTCCTATCCTCCTCAATGAAATGTCATATTCCCAAAACACTATTGTACTGCCCACCAAACTCTAGGAGCAAATCCAAACCCCTGCTCTCCTTCCCATTTAACTGCCTATGCCTAGCAGGAGACTTGCACCCCAACCCAGGGCCTAGTACCAGCAGCAATCCATCTCCCCCCATTAACACCCATGCTACCAACCCTAAATACCTGAAGATCTTGACCATCAATACCCAGAGTCTAAGAAACAAATTAGCCCACTTCCACGCTTGGCTGTCCCATACTTAACCTGGCATAGCAGCTGTCTCTGAGACATGGCTAAAACCCAACATTTCAGACTCTGAAATGCTACCCCCTGGGTTTCAAGTACTTAGACAAGACCACCTAAAAAAGAAGGGTGGAGGAGTAGCCTTAATCTACTCTAGCCTACTCTCCATCACTCCCTACCAAAATCCTATTCCACAGTTCAACAACGCTGAACTAGTCATAGGAAATCTCAAAATAAATAACCAGAAAAGCATTTGTGTTATAGCACTCTATATCCCCCCTGGAAACAACATTAACACACTTGAGGAAATTATTCTATGGGCGTCATATAATATCAAGCTTCAGACATACATCCTAGGAGATGTGAATATTGACTGGAACAAAATTACTGCCAATAACCCCACCATTTCAATCAATCTATGTAATTTCACTCAACTCACAAATACTATAACCAGACCTAATAAAAATAACCTCCCAGTCTCCATACTGGACTGGATCCTTGTCTCCCACCCAAACAAAATCTCCCATACTGGCATCTTACCAGACTCTATCAGTGATCACTTACCAGCCTTCATCCATAGAGCAACCCCCCTCCTCTCGTCATCTACACCAATATATCCATACTCATAATCTCAACAACTTTAGCCCTACAACTATTTCCATTTCTCTCAAACTAATAAACTGAGACACTCTAAAAACTGTACCTCTGGACAGTGCTGTCGAATTCTTCAACTCAGCCTTCTTAGACACTCTAAACTCCCAAGCCCCTCCAAGAATAAAACGTATAAAAAACAATTCCACCCCTTGGCTTAGTAAAGATACCAAAACACTCATGCAACAAAGGGACAAGACCTGAAAATGCTATCATCATAATAGGCACCCTGACACCCTTCTTAAATATAAACAACTCTGCAACTTAGCCAAAAAACGTATCATACAAGACAAAAAAGCATACTATATCAAACTCCAGTCTAATCACTCCTCTAACCCAAACAATTCTGGAAATCCATCAACTCACTTCTCAACCCAGGCACCAAAAACAACCCTTGCCCTGACACTAGTAAATCTGACCCAGAAATAGCTACTCTGTTCAACTCCTTCTTTACTAACTCTATAGCAGAACTCACTAAAACATTGCCAAACAACAGCACTTCTCCCCCCAAATCAAAGCCTCTGCCCAACCTTCCACCCCAAACTCACCTCCCATATTCCATCTCAAACCCATCCCCACCTCATATATAAAAAAACATATCTCTAAGCTTAAGCCTTGCTCCAGTGCCCCTGACAATATCCCCTCACTCTTCTTAAGAATTGCAGCAGACAGCATCACCATCCCCATTAGCATACTCATCAACAGATCCATACAAGAATCATATGGTCCGAAACTGTGGCATGCAGCCTTTATCCTACCCCTCTATAAAGGAGGCAAAAATAATAACATCTCCAACTTCCAACCCATAGTGATTATCTCCCCTATTTCAAAAATTCTTGAGAAATGCATCCACCTCCAGCTCATGCCATTCATTACACATAACCATCTCCTCACCCCAACACAACACGGGTTCCGTCCTGGACATAGCACAATAACAGCTCTTGTCTCTTTTCTAGACATTGTAAACCATGCCCGTGACTCCAGAGAACTTGTATCCGCAGTCCTCCTTGACCTCTCCAAGGCTTTCGACACAGTCTCCCATTCCCACCTTCTTCACCATCTTTCCAATATTAACCTCTCACAAAACACCATTACCTGGTTCAGCAGCTACCTCTCTGACAGATCTCAAGCCATAAAATGGAAGACTGGCACCTCAGCCTTCCTTCCCATCCCAACCGGGGTACCCCAGGGATCCATTCTTGGCCCTATGCTCTTCAATATCTTCATTAATGATTTCCATGCAACCATTCCTAACACTAAGATAGTACAATATGCAGATGACTCAACTTTAGTTTGTCCTGCATAAAAACCTCCCTGAGCCTCAAACAAAAACTCAAACTGCCTTCTCAACTACTGAGAACTGGATGCTCCAAAATCACCTCTCTTTGAATGCTGACAAATCAAAGAGCCTTCTATTCTCTCCCTCAAAATCTATCCACCTAGACAAAACCTCTTTTAAGATTACAAGCCTTGCCAATTCCACTATAGAAGTTGTTCATTTTGCTAAACTTCTTGGAGTTACCATTGACGAACACCTAAAATTCAATACCCATATTCAGCTAAATATAAAGAAAACCCATCAGAAACTTGGCATGCTGTACAGAAACTCCCACTTCATCTCCCCCTCAACAAGATAGACCCCCACCACTACCTTCTTACTACCCCCACTAATGTATGGTGCTCCCCTACTAACCAACCTATCTTCCTCCATCTCTTCTAAACTAGAATCCTGTTACAATAAAATCTCAAAGTTTGCCACCACTTCCAAATACTCCACTCACCACTGTAAACCTCTCCACCAGCTGCAATGGTTATAACTCCCAAACTACCTTGACTACCTCCAACTCATTGCCATTCAAAAGCTTATTTTCAAACCAACTATATGCCCAACACTAACAAACATCTTAACATTATACACCCCAAACAGAACTCTAAGATCTACCCACCAAAGTCTAATCTCTGTTTATAAACCAAACCATCCCACTGGTCAGCTTCTCCTATCCTTTTCTGTCACCATAAAATGGAATTCTCTCCCTTCATCTCTAAGAATTTCTGAAAACTCTGAACACTTCAAAACTCAGCTGCATTCTTACATCTCCCAAAAATGGAAATACAATTGCACTCCACCTACCTAACCTGCTTAATACATAAATACTTTATAACACACAAAGTTTGTTCTTCCTTACACACTATTGATTAACCCTATGCACTGCCTTCATGCTAAAGCTACCTCTTTACCACTCCCAAAGGATTTAAACCTCTGTATTAATTTAACTCATGCTAATATCCATGCATAAAGAACTCATCCATGCTAATGTTACTTCTATATCATTCCCAGATGATTTAAACCTCTGTATTAATTTAACCTTGTACTGCTGTTCTCAACCACTAAACATGTAAATATGTTTTGCATCCTTCTCCAAGATGCTGTTTAACTTTTGTTTAGTTTTTGCTATTTTGCATGTAAAATTTGCTTAATTTGTTTCTGCTTCCACTATGTATTGTACTTCATATTATGGAGCTTGTACTATGTATTATTGGAGCTTTTCTCCCCGGGCCTCCACTGAAAATGGGCTCTTTGAGCCCAGTGTACCTCCCCGGTCATCAAACTGGAAATAAATAAATAAATAAATTTATTGATGCCTAGTGAAAGGTTTTATTTTGACAGACATTACTGTCTATTTGGCAAAGTGTTTAGTCATGCAGATGTTCACTATTTGATAAAAATCTGTTTTATTTCCTGGCAGATGAGAATGTTTATTGGGAAGCTAGTTTCCTGCAACTTTTGCACATTAATAAATTGCTATAAATATAATCAGGAAATGAAATGGGCAATTTGGAAATGTTCATCTTCCTGTAATATAGAGGTATTCTGGAAACCAAAATGTGTGACATACTGCACAATGTATGACACCTGAAAGCTTTTCCTTTGCAGTGAGATTTTTTTAAATGTGTGATAAGTGGAGAACACTCAATCCCTGGTACTTAGAAAGGACTTGATTCTGCACATCAGATGATGACTTTTTATGTGTCTCCCTCCCTCGACGTACCTGGAATGATAAATGGTACCAACTACCACCTGCTAGGGAACAGGCATCAGACTGTGTTTAAATCAATCTAATGCCAGATTGTCTTCTGTTCCCCAGCACTATTGAGAAGCTAGAAAAATAACCCTATTTTTAATGCATGTGTAGGGATCATTTCTGGTTTTCACTCAGATAAAAGTTGGCCATTTGGAAGAATAAAAAATGTATTTTTTTTTTTATTTTATTTAACTAAAGTAGCTACCAGCCTGTTCTTAGTACTGGAATTGGATGGAGAATAATCACATGTAAGTGACTGGTACTCATATGTCTGGAAAAGAGAGGGAGTAGACAAAACAGTAACTTGAGAGGAAGTAGGCAAGATGGTATTTGGTGACTCATCTTTAACTGAGTCTTGGATGATCAAACTCATTTTATCAGATAGGTCACAAACAAAAGTTGTATTAATTGTGCTGACATGCTTTGACTATACGGTACTTAAATTAGTTTGGAGATGCAATAGTTGAAGCTCACTACATAGGAGATATGGTAGGATTTATCTCTCATGTAAGAAAACTTGTATTATTTGTCTAAGAGTTGCAGAAAAAGAGGCTGGTGGCATAAGCCATACTTGGGTGGGGAAAAGTTAACTAGGACTACTGGAAGTAGTCTGAGGGGGTGCCTCACAAGAGAGTGAAAATTTGGGGGATTTTGGCATTTGGGGGCACCACTGGGGTACTACAGAGTTCCATTTTGCTCAATAGTACTGCTTAATAGACCTCATTTATAATTGCCAAGTGGGTCATTAATTCTAATTACCATTTCATGAATTACAATATTTAAATGACTTAGTGGTAATCGTTATGATTTTTTTCAGTCTAAGACTAAGCAATGTTATTGTCTGACTTTAGCAGAAAAACATTTCTTGTTCAGGGCATACAAAAAGCCATATTAATGAGTGTAATACTGAAAATATTAATCTCCTTTATTATCAGTCCCAATTATTTTTATTAATGAAAACTAAATGCTATATTCAGCAAGGGCATAACCAGGCATATGTCATGTATGCCAGTAAGTGTACTTTTTAACATACCTCTCAACCTCTACTGTAAGAAATCTGGACAAAGCATAAAATAATGGGGAGGGGGGCAAAGGCACAAAAATAGGGACAGATTTTAATTATTGCTCTTATAAACTTAAAAGTTTCTAGAATAACAGGATTTGTATTAGTATGCATTTTCTGAAGGTTTTAAAGTCCAAAACTCAAATTTATGTCATTATTTAGTGATATCAGTCCTAAGCCTCAGTGGTGCGGCGGTAGCATTGTCGCCTCACAGCAAGAGGTTCTCCCGCTCGATTCTCAGCTGGCGTGCCTTCTGTGTGGAGTCTGCATGTTCTCCCCACAGTCGAGTAGTGTTAAAAAGACATGCGTGAATGGGTGTGCCTTCGTTGAAGGTTGGGCGTCGAGCTAGCACCTCGGGACCATAAAAATCTATTGCCAATCATTAGCAGATCGGAGTTCCGCTGTGGCGACCCCCAACCAGGAAAAGCCGAAAGAAAAACTTTTAGTGATATCAATCCTCAGTAATTTGCCAGAAAGCCATTATTTTTTTTAAAGAGTAAACCAAAAATATGAGTAAAAAATCAGAACATTCTGCAAAAATCTGGACAGTTGAAGGGTATACTTTATAATGATTGTTTTACTTCCTGCAATGAGATGTGCAAGAGTTTGAATAATAAAACAATCTGGCTGTTTACTGTACATTTACTTTATTTTTTTTTTTTCGTTACTTTTTTTGTTAAAAGACCTTCCCCTAGGTCGTTAAATTATTTTTTTCTTTGTTAACTATCTTGACTTTTTCATTTCACGATAACACACACACACACACATACACACACACACACACACACACACACACACACACACACACACACACACACACATGGGCAAACAGGTCAACAGACAAACCATTCAGTAAAAACTTCAAGAAAGAAACATGGGATATATGCAAATGGCTCCTAAATGACATGCAAGATATTGATATAGATATAGATATAGATTTAGATATAGATATAGATGTAGCTATAGCTATAGATATATAGATATAGATATATATATATATATATATATATATATATATAGATAGATATATATATATATTTAGAAGCATAAACTACTGGTTTCATCAATTAATAACAAAAATACATGTTGTCCCAAAATGCATGTCTGGGATGGTGATGGGAGTGAAAGCTTCTCCTAGATCCCCTTAAGTGCTTTTTGCAGGTGGCATGCCCCCTTACAATCTCTACATCCCACTTACTAAAATATACTAACTACACTGTGGTCACAAAGCCATGATGAAAAAAGATAAAAAAGCACACAAACACATCACATTGTTGCTGGTACACAAATAGAAACTGCATTTGTTTTGATTTTTCCATAGCAAACACTGATCATAGAAGTGATCATTATTGAGTTAAAACTGAAAAGTTGAAATGTCATCCACTTAAGGTTTGTGGATTAGTTGTGTAATGGGTAGAGGGTGGTGGAGTTACATTCTGAATGTCTGTGTGCAAGTTGGTGTACAATACAAAAATACTGCCTACATACCTTAGATTTAGATATATATGCTACTGAAATATAGTTTCACGTTATAACATGTGGATAGATGAAGTTCCTTAGTATAATTTTATAAGGTGTATATGCCCTGTAGTTTACTTAAGTATTCCTATGTTTACTAAAAGTCACAAAATGAATCCAGCGGCAAAGCCCCCAAAGCTGATGTCTTCAGTTTTTAACATTAACTGTAACACTGGTAAATTCTATCCCTATTCTAAAGGTCCTAGCCTGTAAATGAGACTATTTTTATAAAGATAAAATTTCTCCACTCCTCATGAAAGATCTGCAAATAGTGAAGATGCCCTTGAACCACATTTCTATAATACTCCTCTTAATATATGAACATTTCAGGATTTCCCACTTTGCTGTTTTGACTTGTAGATGCCACCTTTTTTGTTTGTATTTGTTGCTATTTATTTGAGGTCTACAGGAATTTGCTCTCTCTGACTACAGTGATTGAATATGGGAGGCAAATTTCCTATTCATTATTTGAAATCTTCTGGAAGAGTGATCTAGTCTGTTAGTTGCAAAACATTCTATAGGCACACACAGACCTCATTCTAGGTATTCAGACAGAGTCATGTGTGTAAGGCACATCTTCTGAGCCAGTCATTAAATGCAAATATTTTGTGTGAAAACTGCGGAGTAATTTCTGTTAGAAGTATTTCCCCTGGTAGTTCCTATAGTACCTGTACATTTGAAACAGCCACTAATATCTGCCCTTCTACACCTCATGTTTGGTGGAGCACCTTAGATCATTCCCCTGTGGCATGGGCAGCTCAATATCATTCACTGCAGTCCTGTTGTATTTTAGTGCAGCTGTCACATACTGTATTCTAGTCCCATGTAATCAGCTCATAGTTAGTTTTTTTCCTTACAAAGCCCAGTGACTAGAATATATATATATTGGATGTTTCTTGAGATCACTAGTCATGAGAACTTTACCAGTACTTGTGCATTGCTCAGTAAATCTAAAGAGTTTCTCCATTTTAGACTTTTCTTTGGTAAGTTCCATTTTATAAATTTTCCAGAATTTCAACTTCTTTTCTAATAAAACTCAAGGCCTGCAAAAGCTACAAGCACTTTTGGTGACACCCTGCTGAGTGAGGAAACTAATTCTATATTTTTTGTCTCTCATTTGCTTAAACTGATAGAGTTGCTTTCTGTTTTACCTACTCCATTTTGTTTTCCATTTTAAGAAATCTACTTGGCCTGGTGTTTTGTTTTATGTAAATAAGCAACCAATAGGACCAACACTGAGGTGAACCACTACTGGAGAGGTACGAAATCCAATCTCAAAAGCAATAAAACCACAAAGCTTTTGGGCCAATGCTCTTCTTCAGTATGTGAATAACAACTAATGTAATCACATCTTCATGAGTAATGAATACAATTCAAAATAAAAACATGTGACACAGCCCCAATCAGAAAAAAGAATTAATCAGTTATTTAAATATGATAAAAATAAGGAAGTCAACATCTAAAAATACCATAAACATATTTCACATAATCTATAACATTATTAAATATAATGTGGTTTTATTGCTTTTGAATAAACTATTACAGATCTGTTCAGCATTGGCAGTTGCAGGAATGTTTGTTTTTTGAGTTTTGTTCTATGTGGCAGATAGACACCTAAATTACCTAGGCTGCACATTTCACATGTTTTTTTTTTCCAGTGGTTAGTTTGTTTCTTGAGTGCTACTTAAATACACAGAGAATTTCTGTATTTGCCTTTTCTGATAAGACTCAAGGCCTACAAAAACTACAAGCACTGTATGTGACTTTCTGCTGGGTAAGGAAAGTAATTCCATATTTTTGCCTGTCAGTCACTTAAACTGACTTGCTCCATTTTGTTTTATGTTTTAAGACATCTGCTTGCCCTGATGTTTTTGTTCTGTGTGGCAGACAGACACTTAAATTACATAGGCTGCACATTGCATGTGTTTTTTTTCAATTGTTAATTTGTTTCTTGAGTAATACTTAAATACACAGAGAATGTGCATGTCTTTGTCTTTCTTTGATAAGCCTGAAGGCCTGCAAAAACTACAAGCACAGCTGATGACTCCCTGCTGGGTGAAGAAAGTAAATATATATTTTTTGTCAGTGAGTTGCTTAAGCTGATAGAGGTGCTTTCTGTTTTACCTGCTGCATTTTGTTTTATGTTTTAAGAAATCTGCTTGGCCAGGTGTTTTTTGCTCTATGTGGCAGATAGTTAAATTACTTAGGCTGCCCATTTCACATGTTTATTTCATTGGTTAATTTTACTTCTTGAGTGATACTTAAATATGTAGAGAATGTATGTGTCTTTTTTCTTTTCTGATAAGGCTCAAGGCCTGCAGAAATTACAAAAACTGTTGGTAAGTCCCTGCTGGTTGTTTTTCTCACCCACTCTCCTATGCCTTGATCTCCTTTTTAAACTTGGTAATTTTAAGCTGCCCACCCTTACTGTAAATTGAGTTTCATAAGGTCCTCCCTTTCTACACTGCTGTTTATAACTTGCATTATTTATTTGCATTTCCTTGTGCTTATTTTGAAAAAAAAGTGCATTTTGCCTTTCATTGTCTGTTCTACTGATGTACTTGCTCTGAATTCATTATCTAGCTAGCTGCTGCATATGGTGGTGTATTTTTACACTATAGAAATCTCTTTTCTGTGTTTTTATATAAACAGGACAGTAGATATTCTACCTAGTAGCAGTGGGTAGTAGCCTGGTCTGTATAGGTTGGGGAAGAACACTAGAAATTCCAGCATGCAGTTATTTTATTGGGTAGAGGGCTTATTAATCAGCTTTCCTTGCTTTTAGTGTGTTTATAAATTCTGCACAATTCAGTTCTTGACTCATTTCTACAAAGTGAAGTACTTTTACTGAATAATCACACTTTTTAAGCTGTTTAAAGTACACTGCTGTATCTACATCTTTAAATTTGTTTGTGGTAGCATTTCTCACTCTGGGCACTCTTTTACTGTGTTTTTGCATTAGGAGGACTGGGATTATTCATCTAGTGACATTAGGTGTTTACATGGTCTATCTGTGTAAGGAAGCATATAAAAGGCTTCTAAGTGTCGTCATTTTATTGGCCAGAGTGCTCAGTAGTTAGTTTTCTGTATTTCCAGTGCTGTTGTAAATTCAGCACATTTGCAAGAAGCTGTTCACTGTACCAGTACCCTTTACAGAAGCAAACATCAGGAAACATTGCTTATTTTCATTATACTGTGAAATTTTATCATGTTATTTACCTTATTATAGCACCAGGACTATTGCTGCTCAGACAGCATCTGGTTTAGCACTGGTTAGCATTCTTGGTTAGGTTAGCTGCAGATTACACCAAGTAAGCATCCTTTCCTCATCTGGTTACAAATACCCTCCACTCCTACACTTTCATGTACACATTAGGACCTGCAACCATGGATGGGCACTTTCCTGCTATCTCTCATCCTGCTTGGTGGACATGGGCATCCTGAGACAATGTAATAATTGCCTTATTATTTATTTATTATTTATTTCCAGTTTGATTACCAGGGAAGTCCACTGGGCCCAAGGGACCCGTTTTCAGTGGAGGCCCGGGGAGAAAAGCTCCAAATACAGTATACAGTACAGATATAGTAATACAGAAATGTAAAGATACATTATCTAGAACAAATTGCAACAAAGGTACATATAGTGTTGCACAATAGTCAGACAAACATCATTGTAGAAGATCTTAAGGGTTATACAGGTTAATTTATGAGAGCACTCATTGCATAGTATGTAGGGAAAACACTTTACATACACACCTTTAAACTAGAAATATAAAACATTTACAAGCACACATTTAAAGTATGAAACTATTTACAATATTTACACAGTTGTGATGAGGGTTAGGTAGCTCCAGGAATTGAAGAGAGCTTGGATACAGTCATAGAAAAACAAGCTATGGGAGATTTAGAGACCTTAGGAACCTGTGAGAGAAGAAACAAAAACATTTTTGGGCAAGTAGTTGGGAGAATTTAGGTAGGGTGAAGGCAGGTACATTTCCATTTAGTGGACAGGTATTTGAAAAGCTGAGTTTTGAAGTTTTCCGAGTTTGGTATAGTTCTTAGAGTGGAGGAGAGAGAATTCCATTTTTTACCTAGTGAGAAGGAGAGGAGGAGTTGGCCAGCAGGACGTTTGGGCTTATGGATAGCTATCAAGTTTTGATGTTCAGATCTGAGAGTTCTATTAGGGGTATAAGGGGGAAGGATATTAGCTAGAGCTGAATATTTAAAAGGGTGAAATATGAGTCTATGAGCAGTGGTGAGTTGGAGGTAGTTTATGTAGTTTGGGAGTTCTAGCCATTTCAGAGATTGCAGGTTGCAGCAATGATGGGTGGAATGTTTGGATTTGGTGGCAGATTTAGAGATTTTATTATAGCAGTTTTCTAGTTTACAGGTGATAGAGGAGGACAGGCTGGTAAGGAGAGGAGCTCCATATAGTAAGGAGGGCAGAAGATAGGTAGTGGCCAGAGTGTGCCTAGTAGAGTGTGAGAGAAAGTGATTATTCCTGTATAGCATACCAAGTTTTTGGTGGGTTCTCTTAATACTTTGCAGAATGTGGATGTCAAACTTAAGGTATTCATCTATAGTAATGCCGAGTAGTTAGTACACTAACAACTGCTTAATTCTTGAACAGACAAATACAGTATGTGAGAGATGTAGTTGCACATTAACACCGGAGGCTAGAATCTTGTATACAGACACAAAAGGCAACAAACAGGTTGTCAATGACTCGCACACATTACTCACCACACCAGCAAAAACAACACACACATAGACCCACATATGCAGAGGTGCTCACATGAAACTTACTCAAACCTCAAAGGCCTGTCAGTCGATGTCCTCAGAGACTTTGCATGCACACAAGCAAGACAACTCCCATCACAACATATAAGGACACATCTCATTCTGTCTCAACTACCAAGTCCATAAGGCAAAACACCCCCCAAACCCAATATTCTGGTCATAGGAGACTCCATTATGAATCACACTGCTGTCCTTCTTACCAGGGTGGATAAGGAGAAGGTTGACATTAGTTGTCTGTCAGGGACCAGATCATACAAGCACTCAAATCACTTACCCCTAAGTAAAAGTATGGCTCAATCATAGTCCATGTGGGTGTAAATGACCTGAGATGTACCTGCTTGGACTATATGAAGAGAGACATGCTTGTTGTCAAAATATGTGTCACAGGCAGGTATGAGCCTAGCATTGAGCAGTATTCTACTGTCTCCAAGGATGATGCCACAATGCCAGCAGAAAATGATCAACTTTAACAATTGACTTAGTTACTGGTATCATTCCAAAGGAGTCAAATACTTGTCAGCCTGGGAGGACATGGTTGACAGACCATGCTGCTTTGCCAGGGATGGTTTTCACCTGTCACCTCTAAGCTTTGGGATATTGGCCAAAACATTATTCACTCCTATAGTGCCTTTTTGAGACATTGCCAAACAGACAAACCTTCCAACATAACAAAAGTTACTCAGGACAAGTTAAAGGTATTACTGCTCAGTGCTAGGATCCTCAAGAAGAAGCCGTACTCATTGGAAGCTCTCCTCACCCTGGAGAATGCTGATGTCTGCGCAGTTACTGAAACATGGTTCAAAGCCATTGAAAGCACTTTGGGAATGCATGGCTATAATGCCTTTCATACATTCCGACCACCCACTGAACATGAAAGAGCAAAATATGGAGGTGTATCTAGCTACATAAAGGACAAGCACACCTCAAGGCTGGTCAAACAATATGACATGCTTGAGCTACTCCATGTCCAACTAACCATTGGAGAAATCCATTACTATATTCTTGCTAGATAAAGGTCTACCACCATGAATCAGGAAATCCATATATCATATGTGAAGTTATTAGAATCATTCACCTTCCGGCCAAATACCATACTCATGAATGATTTAAACTACCCTTCATTAATTGGGAGGCATACACAACCACTAACATGCAGGCCTAAAGATTTCTTGACTTTGTAAATTCAAATTCCCTGGAGCAGCTAATCCTACACTCCCATTAGGGGAACAAATATCCTAGATGTGATACTCACAAATATGGGAGAGTGCTGCACACCCCCTCCCCCCAGTGTGTTGTCCTCACTGGTAAGATCAGATCACAAGGCAGTCTCCCTTGAAATAAAGGTAAAACTAGTCTCCGCACCAAACCCCAAAAACTTTAAGAACTTCCTTAAGGTAAATTACCCCATATTAAGGGATGGCATAGTTAGTTTCCAAGATCCCCCAAATCCCAAAAACACAGAAACCTATGAAGAGTCATACACAAAAGCACTGTACAACCATATAAAACAACTGCATATAAATGTCAGTACCAGTGCACCCAGGTCAAGTTGCAAAAACAAGTCACATCGATGGATCCCTGATATTAAGTGGTTGCACAACAAAAGAAAGAAAATCCTGCAGAGAATTAAGAGTGAATGTGCAAAATAGAGGAAAATATCCTTCATTAGTCTAAACAAGTGAATCATGAAATGAGTCAACTCTCTGAAAGCAGACTTTTAGGTGAAAATAGCCTTCAAAGCTCAGGATAACCATATGGCATTTTTCAGTTATGTCTGCAATCTTAAGGGCAATACCCAACAATGTGTGGAATTACTTGCAAATGGCATCACCTATACTGATCTGGAAGATATAGCAAATCTGCTGACTGACAAATTCAGCTCAAATTTCACCTCTCCATCACCCCCAGTTATCCCATAAGAAATACCCTTCACCACTCCACCACCAATTATCACCAAAGAAAAAGGTTGCCACTGAGCTCTCAAAAGCTAAAAATATGGTTTCAATGGAGCCTGAAGATATACCAGGTTGCCTCTTACACAGCTCCATTAGGATCTCTATTTAACCACAGCCTCTGGACTGGCTTTGTCCCAAAAGAGTGGAGGACAGCAGCAGTCATCCCTCTGCACATTTACTGATCCAGAAAATTACAGACCTATAAATTAGTCTCATATATAAGGCCTTGGAAAGAATAATCATAGACCTGATAAGTAATGAATTAAGAAATCTCTAGACACTAAATCCTATCCAATTTGGCTTTCTCAAGGGCAGGCCATGCCTACTGAGTTTGGTAGATTTCCTTGAGAATGTCACTAAAGCCATGCATGAGGGTAAATCAGTACATACTTCCTACCTCAATCTGGTCAAGGCATTTGACACAATTCCCCACTCAGGTATTATAAATAAAGTCACAAAACTGGGCAAAAATTGTTATGTCACCAAACAGATAGCCAGTTGGATCATGGACAGGATACATGGTGAAAGGTAAAGTGGGTGAGCAAGAGATCAGTTACTAGTGATGTGCCACAGGGTTCAGTGCTGGGACCACTCCTGTTTGGAATATACTTCTCTGAAGTCAAGGCTAATGTGGAAGGCCCCTGGATGACAAAGTTTGCCAACAACTGCAAGCTGGAGACAATCACTGAATCCCTCAAAAGATGAAGATATCTATCAGGAGGGTCTAGATCAGACAAATGATTGATGCCAGAACCATGGCCTGAAACTAAATGTGAAAAAATGCATTATCATACCCTTTGGGAAGTCAAATCCCACTGCAAATTACAGCATCAATAGCACTCCCCTAAGAGTAGACTAAATGGTGAGAGATCTAGGTACACAGATACATAGTAGTCTGAAATTTGACCACCTTGTGTCCACAGTGGTGAAGAAGTCCTTCTATGTGTCACAACGTATAAGTAATGGTACGACATCCAGATCCAAAGAAATTATAGCCCCACTGTACTCATTCCTCAATAGACCAATAATCAAGTACAATGCATCATTTGGCATTTAGTTGACTAGACACTTACAGCAACTGGAGTGACCTCAGAGGTTCCTCATAAAAAATACAGGGTGTAAACATGTCCTAGGCAAAGAGACTAAAAGCCCTATCCCTTTACTCTCTCTTCTACTGACTATTAAGGGGATGACCTATACCTAACCTACAAGGCATTCACAAATCCAGCCACCAATGAAGTCAAATAGCATGAGGGTCACCCAATCTAGGGATCTAAACTTAGTTAGTGGCTCAAACAAAACACACTGGAGAGACAGATATGTTTTCAGAGAGTGCCCCTTCTTTGTAACAGGCTTCCTATTCACATTAAGCAGAGCCTTTTTCAAACACAGTTTAGATCAATGGATAGGGAATCACAAATTCACACCTGAGGTAATGCCTATGTCCCTTATGGACAGGGGCAAGATATTCAATTCATGGACATAAATCCATGCTATTCTCTTGCCCCAAAGGGCTATATATTGGGTAAAATAGGGTTATATTGGCTAAGCTTGTAAGGGCTCTTAAGCCTTTAGCCTAGTAATCTTGCATGAACCTATGTGCTTATCTATTTCAACATTCACCTTAGGTTTGACAGGGCATGTGTATCAGCTATGTTTGGGTAAGGCTTCAGTATACATTGCTCATATATAAAGTAGGTGAGTTTAGTGCACTGAGTTCATCAGAGGAAAAAAAAATGAATTACTTTTGTGGACAACTGCAGAATCACTAAGATCCATAGCTGGAAACTCAGTTTAATGCAGGGCATATATGCATTTATACTTCTTGCAGATATTAATGTTTATGTCAAACTGCAAATGTTTTTTTTATTTATTTATTTATTTTTTTTTGGTAAATCTCAAGGCAGTTATAACTCTATAGATGCTAGTCCTCTGGAAAGATATAATGGTTAAATTCCTGAATAGGCTGCATTGTGCAATAACTAAAAAAAAATTGTTTAAGGTTTTCTTATGGTCTCAGTGTATTGAGATTAAGTGTAGAAGTTTTGTTATAATGCACACATCTTCATGATGCCTCCAAAGATGGGTGTAATTCAACATCGAAGACTATTACTAGATAAGGAAGTGATAATTTGCTTGCTACATTTCTACATTCAGTGAAGGACAATAATTACTACTACACATCAGGTTGTAAACCATTTAAAGAACAATAACTTCTTTTAATACAGGAAAAATGTTTAAGATGGAGGTAGGTCAGCTGCTTAGTACAAACCCAGTCTGATTATTTTTCAGGTTTGCTATTGGACCTCTGAGTACATTTATCATCTGTTATTAAACAGTCTTGTCCATGTACTTTAACTTGTTTTTGGATATTGGTATTACTTCTAGCAGAATATAACAGGCCTGCAGCAGTGTCCAACTGAATGAAACTGATGGACGATTTCTTTGTTTAGTGCTTTGTGGAAGACATTGATTTTTTTTAATCTGCTACTGGTCATGTATTTTATCTTCATTTTGGAACTGATTCCATTGCCTCCAGATTGTCAGATTCATCTAGTGAAGATGCATTTTTCTTTTTTTGGTTGCCTTTGTTTTTGTGTCTTGTCTGGTTCCATTTTTACTTCTCTCTCTATTATTTTATTAAGTAATAGACTGCTCTGAGTCTGTGTATTGACTGAAGGCTATCAGAGTTACCAAAGACCACTTGCTTGTTTTATTTGAAGAACTGCGTGGAGCTTGGTTCAGTTTAGTGTATTTCATTCTGTGATTGTTAGTTTTCATTTGCAGCTTTTATTTCAGCTGCTGTGTCAGGTGATTTATTTATTTACTTATGTATTTGTTTGTTTGTTTATTTATTTTGAGAAAACATTTTCTAGACTTGGAGTGTTGCCCAGGACCCTTACAAACTTTTAGTTGGTTGCTTATTTTTATGTGCCTGTTACTAAATAAGTAATTTGATATAATGCTGCATGAACTACTGTTTGCCTATTTTACAGTTATATTAGGTACTTGGTGCACATTTCTATACCTGGAGTACATTTGCTGAAAATAAAGTTTTGAATGTCTAGTGTTTTTAAGCTTATATTTTCATTACTCACAATTACTCATATACTTTTTTGAATTTATTGACAAAGTGCTTAGGAAATTAAGGACGTAAATATTGAATCTAAAGTTGGCATCATTAATATAATTTCTATATGTATGCTGGCATGCAATTTAAAATATGTCCGTGATATCAAAAGCAGTCTCAGAGTTGAGATCCAGGGTTTCCATACCTCTCAACCTCTTAACTGAATAATATGGGATAAAAATAATATGGGCAAAGGCCCAAAATTAAAGTTAAATTATAAATGTTGCTCTTACATGCTTAGAAGGCTGCTACAGAAGTAACTAGAAAGCTGCTACAGAATTAACGCCTTTCTAAATATATAACAAAGCTGATACGGTAGTAGGTTTTGCATTAGCATGCATTTTCTTAAGACTATGAAGTTTGAAGCTCAACTATTTGTCATTATTTAGTGATTGCAGTCCTCAACAATTTGCCAGAAAAAACATACATTTTATTAGGGTCAGGCCAAAACTACGTAGCAAAATCAGGGACATCCTGCAAAACTCAGGCACAGTTGACAGGTATGATGTGGTCCATCTGTTCTGCAGAGTATCAAGTAATTATGGTTGCCCTTGGTACTTTGTCACTTTCTTACTGAGAGGTAGACCTCCAACCACTAAGCAACTGAATGCTTTCCTAGATCGCTTGGAAATAACATACTTGATTCTAAACAGAAAATTACTTTGTCTATCAATGCAGTGCATATAAAAAGGAATGTCAGTCCAGGATGGGCTAGATTGGCTAGGTTGTAAGAAAACTTACAGTGACTGCTGTCTCCTGTCTCTCGTTTCATTTTGTAGCATTAAGTTGTTTTCTGATATCACCCTGAAGATTACAGTTATTCAGCCTTTATATGAACTCATCTTACAGCTATGCAGTCTAGTTAATGTTCTCCCCCATAAAGTAGTTAATCCGTTAGTTTCTAGTACAATACAATGCCAGTTAAAATGACGAAGGGAATCTTAGGTGGCTGGCTCAGAAATATAATATTTTTATTTTATTTTTTTTTTATTTTACATTTGTTGAAGGACCGGAGGACTGGATGCATCATTTTTCATTTGGAGGCCCGGGAGAAAGCTCCAAAACACAGGTTACAAAACACTTAACTAAACAATGAAGCAAAATATACATTCAAAATAAGAGCATCCTAACTTCTAAAATAAAATGAGATGAGATGAACTAAAAGTGGAGTAGAAAATATTGTCTTGTAGTTGTTTTCTGTCTCTCTGCTCATGTTTTATCAGGAGGTAGCTTTTTGATATCTTTCTGACTTAATGTTATTAACGATGAAAGAAAAGTAAAAGTGCCATGCTCTAAATTACAACTGGTTGCTGCATAAATGTGTCCTTATATTCAATTAAAGTAAATTC
>NC_056737.1:496209095-496294095 GCF_019279795.1 Protopterus annectens
GATATATAAGAGGAAATCGTATTCAGGTATATAGGGCATTTAGAGACAACTACCTCTGGGAATGTTTGTGGTTATCAAAAAGTACTAGAGAATCATCAGATAGCCTATGTAGATGATTCTATAGGAATGGGAAATGTAATAATTGGTTATCTGACAGAGTAGCTGTTGCATGGAACAGACTACCAAATTACATTAAAGCAAGTACTAGTTTAGATATTTTTCAGAACAGACTGGACACTTATGGGAACAAGTATTTTGGTATATTGGCAAGCTAGAAGGGCATTAATGCCCGTGTTTAAATATTTGTATGTATGTAAAAAATTCTTCTGTCCCTCTGCACCTCTTTTGTGGGAAGCATGGCTCCCTACATTGCCCTAACTTTCATATATCAACTTCACTGTCATAACACTACTGGGGAAAGTGACAATAAGCAGTGGAAGTGCAGCTTATACAATCCAGATTATTGTGCTGAAAGGAACTGTGAGTAATAAACTCACTTGAAAGTGTATGCTACAATGGAGTATAGGTATGCTTTGCTGCTTTGCTATAAGTGTGTGTGTGTGTGTGTGTGTGTGTGTGTGTGTGTGTGTGTGTGTGTGTGTGTGTGTGTGTGTGTGTGTGTGTGTGTGTGTGTGTGTGTGTGAGAAAGAAGAAGCAAGGTGTATGAAAATACAGCAAGTTAACATCCTTCACTGCCATCCATTCAGAAGTAAACATTTTCAGCTTTCTTAAAGGTACTTGCTCAGTTTGTGAGTTAAGCACTATTAAGTACTTGAAAATGGTGGCATGGACTTTTAAGTGAGTCTACTTAAAAAAACTGTATGGCTAGCCATATAGTTTTTTTAAGTGGACTCAAAACATATATGGCTAGGCATCTTATAGTCCTTATGATCACTTGCCTAGTATGGTTCCTATGTACTGGCGGTTAGTACATCCTCCTGAAGGTTGAAGAGTCAGCCACAGACTGGATATAAGAAGGAAGAAAAGGCATAATGGGAAAGTTCTTTTGCTTGCATTAGTAGAGGTCAGGAGTTGCCTAATCCTGTTGATTTAGGTAGGTCATAAGGTAACACTACTATTTTTATGTTTTACCTTTACAGCTATACAACAAACAGCTTAAAGTTTGCTGGTGGGCATGTTCATAAAAGTAGGGCTGCTGAAAGTTGTTGACAGAAAACAAGCAGCTGGCTGTTTAGCATGTGAGAACAGAAAGATATTTTGCATCTTTTTAGATTAGGCTAATTTTTTGAGAGGTACAGAAATAGTGTGGTTACTAACAACTCAGTTGCAGAGTTTAACTTGCTAAAAATGCTTGATAATCAGTGAAGCTGGTGACATCACACTGTATAACAGTCTGTGAAGGGCACTATAAGTGCAGAGAGAATATATGAAAGAAATAACAATATGACTTAAAAAGAAGTAATTTCAATATTGTATAGTTGGATAAGGTTCTGTAGTTTAATCTGATTATGTATTTGTATGTACAAAATTAAAATCAGTGTGGGCTCGTGCAGGGTAGCCAGAATTACTCAAAAAAAAAAAAAAATATATATATATATATATATATATATATATATATATATATATATATATGAAACATATACAGAGTGTGTGTGTGTGTGTGTGTGTGTGTGTGTGTGTGTGTGTGTGTGTGTGTGTGTGTGTGTGTGTGTGTGTGTGTGTGTGTGAGTGTGTGTGTATACCATTAATGAAAGGGAAAAGGCAGCTTGGAGTATGCTAGTGGCATTGGTTGACACAGTTTAAACACCAGAGGACAGACAAAGCCTTTACTTTTTCTTGGCAAGTGAAAACTTAAACAAGTCAGTTTATTAGTTGTGTGGCAGCTGACTTCTTATTACATCTATTCATTCTCAGCATTAAATTTGTACCAGAAGCACAGAGAAATGCTGTAGTTATCCCATTCCATAACAAAATGGAAAGCAAACAAGTAAGAAAACACTTAGTTTATTCACCACAAAATGGATAAAGCTTTCAGGAAACACTCTTCATCAGTATTCAGAGTACAATTAAAACATTAATTTTATATTGTAATGCAGCATAACACGTGACACAGCCAAGCAATGAACTTAAATAAGTAATTAAATAATGCGAGTTAATCATAGACTAAAAATACATATCATCATAAAACCACATAAAACATATATAAAAACACATAAAAAATATTTATATTGCTTCTGTTTAGCAATCAAGATGGGTTTTATTGTTATCATATTATTAAGCCCAGGATATTTGTCTGCTTCCAGTCTAGTGATCCACCTATATTCTACCATCTCAGGTTTGTTATTAATATCACCGCCCATCAAACCTCTAAATAATACTTCCAAAACCTTAAATTTAAAATCATGCGATTAAAAATTGTCTTGGTCAATGGGGGCTTGGGTGCTTTCATTGACATTGAACTATACTTGTTACCACTGTAGTTAGGAAATCCTTTTATTTAGCTATACTAATCACCAGGGGCATATCTTCCAGATCCAAGGAAGTCATTGTCCCTCTCTACTTCTCCCTTATCAAACCAGTAATAGAATACAATACCCAATTTGGTATGTACTTGGCTAATCATAAGATCCGTTTTGACAGACTGCAGGTTTTCCTTACCAAAACAAAACAAAAGCACATGGCATGTTATCCATGAGTTACCCTGACCATCTTCAAGTGCTCTCACTCATTTCCAATTTCTGCTGACTATTGAGAGGAGTTCTCTGCCTTGCGTCTACAGCCTTGAAATATCTGGTCCTATGTAACCTCCTACACATCCACAAAACTAATTTCACCCTTAACACCTGTTCAAGAGACCTAAACTTCAACGAAAGCCCTGTTAGCTGGATAGATATTTTAAATAAAGAATGACTCTTTCATGAAATAGACTTCCATTAGAGGTTAAACAGAATAGCTCCATGACCCTTTATAAACATAAACTGAATGACTGGATGAATAATCAGAAGTACACCCCCCAGTCTGATTCCCTTCAGCCTTTATGGAGAGGGTCAAAAACTAGGTTGGGGTCTGGTATTAAGTCAGGCCTTTGTAGATTAGGGAGACTGTTGGCTAGGCTACAAATGGTCCACTGGATCAACAGCCTGGCATGAGCCTATAACCCTATAGTTGTTAGCAATGCAGCTCACTTCTAGAATAATTTACTTACTAAGTTATTGTGTAGGTAAGTTAATTTGAAGTCGACTTACTTTAGGTTTTTTGTTTTAATATATTGTGGTAATAAACTCTGATGTGATTTTCTTTGATATTCTGATGTCTGTTGAAACATTGTCTAGAGTTGTCCAATGAAAGAGAAGGCGTATGCATTACAAAGGGAATTAAATTGAATAAGATGCTGTCATAAAATGTATTTTTTGTTCTAAATTGCATATATTCAAGAGAGTATAAATTGGGAATGATGTAATGCCTATCATGTGCCCTACTTGAATGTGAACCTCTTTGTTCTGATACTGCATTCCTAAAGTTAAATGTAGCACATAAAGAGTATGTTGTTTAAATTATTTAATAAGGAAGCAGATGATGAGGAGAAAAAATACTTAATGAAATTGTATTGAAACTGATATAACATGATGCAAGAAACTGAAAAGCTATAGCCATGAGGCACAAGACTGAGAAATTATGTAAAATTAGATCAGACCAATTATGGAAGTTGGAAGGGATGTAAGATGGATGTAAAACAGAACTTTTAAAGAGGAAAAAGTAATCTGATCAATACTGGAAATGGAAGCAAATTAATTTGAAATAACATTGAATTACTGATAGAGAATCAGGGTAGTGCTTATAGTGAATATACGACTATAAAGTAGAGGGGACCTGAGTCATTTTCTAGCCCAAGGTTGAGTAAAAGAAAGAAAGAAGAGCATGCTGTTTTTTGAACGGCCACAGGGCCTTGTTTGTGCTTTTTTTAATCAAATCTTCTCTGCTATTTAAGTATCACAATTGCACATCTCTTGGCTCATAACCCATGAGTAAGCTAAAGCTTACATTACCATATCCACTGTTTTGCCACTTTTTGTCATAGCTGCATTAATTGAGTGCTTCTGTGTTGGATATCTGCATTTTTTGACTTTTTTTACAGTTTTTAGTTAAAACTGATGTTCTCTGCACAGTGGTACCTAGCAGTGATCAGTATGCCAATATTTCACAGAGTAATTTCCCCTTGTAATCCTCATAGATGCAAATTTCTCACTGTGTAAGCTTCCCTTAAAATACCCTTACTATTTAGATAGATTTTTTTAACTACTAGAGAATCTAGTTTGTATGTAGCTAAGCATTGCTCATCAAGTTCCTTGTGTTTTTGACCTATTCGATATTTAAATTTCCCCTCACTCCTCTCTAGCAGATCAATAGCCATGGATATGACTTACTGACTCTCTCTGTGGTCAGTCTTGTTGAGATGGGTATTCTAAGGCATTGTAGCAAATACCTCATATGCACACAGAGAACCCACTTATTCTTAACAAAGCATAATCTATGTGAGAGATGTAGATACACTTTAACGCTGGAGGCAAACTCTTTCATACAATCAAAACTAATATTATAGAGATTGTCAGTGACACTTGCACCACACCTACTGCACAGGGTAAAGATTCTACACATAAAACTACTGATGCTGAGGCACTTAGAAGGTAACCTTCCTAAAACACTAAGACCTCCTGCATAGCACAATTAAAAAACACATCCTCGGCCATCATGTAAACACTCCATTAAAACACTACCACAGCTACTTATAGTAACACTGTATCCAATGCCTCTACTAGTAAGTCCTTAAAGCAAACCAGTGCACAAGCAAATTTCCTGGTTATTGGTGATTCTATATTGAAGCACACTAATGTCCCCATCACCCGACTGAATAAGGAGAGAGTCACGGTTAGCTGCCTTTCCAGGGCTAGGATATGTCAAGTCACATGGGCACTCAGGTCACTAAATCACAGGTGCCAGTATGACTCTGTCATAATCCACGTGGGTGTTAATGACTTAAGATGTACCTCCATTGACAACATGAAGTGAGACATTATTGAGCTTGCTGATTATAAGTCTCAGACAGGTATGAGCCTAGCACTGAGCAGCATACTACCTTCTCCAAGGATGACCTCACATTATCAACAGAAAGTGATTGGTTTTAACAATTGGCTTAGCTTCTGGTGACAGTCCAAGGAGGTACAATATTTAACGGCCTCGGAGGACATGGTTGACAGACAATGCTACTTTGCAAAGGATAGTCTGCACTTATCCACTCTAGGCTTTTGGATATTGGCAAAGACCTTTTCAGACTCCATAGTTCCTTTTTTAGGCAACTCAAAACTGATAAACTAGCTATACTGGAGAAGGGCCAACTATGATGATTTGACATTTCGAATTTCATGCTTCAGGACGTTCATTATTTTCATGGTTCCTCAATATGTGTCGACATTTCCGTATTCGCGCAACTGCGGTTTCGCGTTTGTAATAGGTAAATTATTTTATATATATATATATATATATATATATATATATGTGTGTGTGTGTGTGTGTGTGTGTGTGTGTGTGGTTCTTTTCTTTTTGTTCTCTCGCACATCCTTTAGTCAAAATCTATCAACTACAATCTGACAAAAAACAAACCACCTAATCTCTAGACTGATGTAAAACATTAGCACTGCAGGGGGTACATTTCCATCTCTCCTCACACTTATCTGTCCATGAATAAAAACCCTGTGCAGAATGATTGCCACATCTTGAGTAAATGAAATAAACACTGGACTTCTGAATGTCAACTACATACAGATTCAGATAGCTGTAGGCTATCGGGAGGCAAATAGAGATAGAGATGCATGTATTTAATTGTGTGTGTGTGTGTGTACCCAGGAAATGCCTGTTACATCCTGTCAGATGCATCTGATTAATGAACTACCAAGGGGACCTGCGCATAGCATATCATATTTATGTGACTTCTTACTAGACTACTGCCCTTTTTGTAAGAGGGTTAAGTTTATACACGGAGTCTGCAAAGATAAAACATCCTATTACTGATCACAAGAATTGAAATAGGAGATTATGGTTCCCTGGCTAACACATCTGTTTTGTGACACCCCAGCCCAGCTGTCTGTAGTCAATAACAACTACTTAATAACAACTTGTAAGTTGTCTTACTTTTTTAAAGTAGCAATGACTTAATGTAGCAACATAATAACTCATTTCTACCTCTAAAAAAAGAAGCATTCTGATTCTTTACAATATTAATTTAAACGACTGCAATCACAATCACTTAATAACAACTTATAAATAGTCAAACTGTTCTGTACCCCTATAAGTTGGCACCCAGGTCCACTACATCCCTGCTCCTCCATTCCTACAGCTCTGCTGATCACAGTGGAAAATACAAAATTCTTATTGTAGTCCAAGATGCTTGCAATGGACAAAACATTCCCCATACCAAGCAGAGTCAGCAGACAGCGGTATTTTCTCAGTGATTAAAATGGTCTAGGAAACAACAGGCATGCTTACCCCTAGTTGTAACATGCCATACAAGTCAGAAGCAAAATATTTATTTATTTATTTATTTATTTATTTGCAATTTGTTAACTTGGAAAGTCCACAGGGCCATTCAGAGCCTGTTTTCAGTGGTGGCCCAAGGAGAAAAGCTCCTCAGTACAATAATACAAGTAAAATTTTATACATTGCTAATATACAAGTAACAAATAATTAGTTTACATTTTTAAAATCACAGCTAGAAATTAAGAGAGAAGACAAATAGTAATGACAATTGCAACATATTTGAAGTAGTTAAGAGTATAGAAGAATTCTAAGGAGGCTGAGAGCAAGTGCAGTTCCAGATGGAAGATAGGTGTTCATGTAGAGAAGCTTTGAAGTGGGCAGAATTTTGAGTTTTCTAAGTTTTCTAAGTTTCTAAAGGTAGACCATTCCAACTTTTGTCTAAAGAGTGAGAGTAAAGAAGCTGGCCGGGAGAAAAATTTGGTTTGTAAACCTGAAGAAGTTGCTGATTCTCAGATCTAAATAATGTACATAATTATGAAAATAAAATTGCCAAAGATTCCAAGGACAACCACAAGGCATTCTATAGTTATGTCAAGAATCTAAATGGCAATGTTCAGATCTGCTCTGAGCTACAACAGAATGGCATTAAATATACAGATCCCAAGGATATTGCCAATATCCTGGCAGATCGATTCAGTGCAAACTTCACCCCGCTCTCACCCCCTAAAGGGCCCATCTCAATACCAAAAGATTGCCAAATTCCAGTACTCATGGCCACACAGGTAAAAAACGCACTCACCAAAGCTAAGAATACAGCATCCATGGGACCAGACAACATCCTGGGCTGTGTACTACATGAACTACAAAATGAACTGGCACCTCACCTAAGTGTTATGTTTAATCATAGCCTCACCTCAGGCTTCATGCCCAATGAGTGGCGCACAGCTACAGTTATCCCACTCCACAAGGGGGATCCACCTTGGATCCCGGGAACTATTATCCCATCAGTCTGACGAGCCTGATCTGCAAAGCCATGGAACACATTACCATGGAACTTATAAACAAAGACATTGGCAACCTTCAAACACTGGACCCCACCCAGTTTGGTTTTGTAAAGAGCCGATCTTGCCTCCTTAATGAAATTGACTTTTTCAAATCAGTCTCCAGAGCCGTGGATGAGGGTAAGGTGGTCCACGCAGCCTATCTGGACTTCGCCAAGGCCTTCGACACCCCCCCCCTCAGAATCATAGATAAACTTACTAAGTTGGGCATTAATCCCTATGTCACTCGATGGGTTGCCAACTGGTTTACTGACAGAACCCACACTGTAAAAATAGCCAACTCAAAATCCAGCTCCAGACAAGTGACAAGTGGAGTACCTCAGGTTTCAGTCTTGGGACCGCTTTTGTTTGGCATCTACTTCTCTGAAGTACAGGCCAGCACTAAGGGGCTTTGGCTAACAAAGTTCGCAGATGACTGCAAACTGGGAGCCATTACTGAATCCCCAAATTATGTGGATATTCTACAAAAGGGCCTTACAGAAACAGATGGTTGGTGCCAGAGCCATGGGCTCAAGCTCAGTGTCAAGAAATGTATAGTTATCCCCTTTGGGAAAAGCCATGTATCCATAAATTATTATATAAGTGGCAGTACACTAAACACAGAAAGTGTGATGAGAGACTTAGGGACACAGGTGGACAGTGGTCTCACCTTTGATAACCACATAGCCACAACAGTCAGGAAATCATTCTATGTGGCACACCTCATCACTAAGGGCTTTTCATCCAGAAAAAAGGAGGTCATTGTACCACTGTACTCATCCCTTATTAGACCCATTATACAGTACAATGCCCCATTTGGTATGTACCTCACAAGACATCTGCAACAACTGGAAAGGCCACAGAAATACCTCACTAAAAGAATCACAGGCCTAAAGCAGACTCCCTACACTGACCATCTAAAAAAACTCCAGCTATACTCTGTCACATATCACCTAGTCAGAGGTAATCTCTGCTTAACATACAGGCCCATGTCAAACCCAGTGCTGTTGGACATGCTACACTTAAAGAAATCTCAATCCCTCAGAGCTACACACTCCAGGGATCTAATCCTGGTCATCACAATGAACAAAATATGCTGGAGGGATAGGTTCCTGACCCAGAGACTCCCCATACTCTGGAATAGACTGCCCATACATGTCAAGCTGAGAGCCTCTTTGGCCGTCTTTAGAAGGAACCTAGACGACTGGATGAGAGATAGGAAATTCACCCTGGGGATCACATCAGTCACCCTGCTAGACAAGGGACCAGGAAGTAAATATTCTGGGAAGAAATAGCCAGGGAATTAATAATGGTTAGGCTTGTATAGGCCCTAGGGCCGATAGCCTAGTACCAACCTATGAACCTATGAACCTAAGGGGCCTGTTTGGGGGGTAGTATGAGAATATTGAGCTAAGGGTAGGACAATAAAAAGGTTTAAAGATGAGTTTGTGAGTTGTAGTTAGTTGCAGGTAGGAGAGGTTATTTGGTAGTTACAGACATTTTAGAGAGTGTAGAGCAGTACAGTGATGGGTAGTGTTTTTGGAATTTGTAGTGAATTTGTCTATTTTATTGTAACAAATCTCGACTCTGGCCCTTAGTGGAGTATGAAGGTTGGTAAGTAGAGGGGCTCCATACAAGAGGGAAGAAAAGGGAGTCGGTAAGTGGAGGCAAGGGTGTGTTTAGTGGAGGGGCTGAGGAAGTGATAGTGTTTTATTTATTTATTTGTTTATTTATTTGTCTTCGTTTACTAGGAAAGTGTGACTGGGTAATATCCATTTTCAGTGGAGGGTTGGGGAGAAAAGCTTCATTTACTTACATTGCATTATACTTAGTTCTAGTTAAACACAGAGTAGTTTCACTTCTATTTACAATTGTACACATACAGTAGTTAACAATTATGCACTGTAAGATTTTACAGAGGTAGAAATTACTAAAGAGAAAGTCCACATGCAATTCAGTAGATTTTACAAGCAGCAGTTATGTATAAAAAGTGTTTTGTTATTTTAGTAAGAGGTTGAGAGTATTCTGTTTAAGGAGAGCATTTGGAGAGTATTGTATGGTGAGCATAAAGTCTTAACTTGGTGATGAACATGTGCAGGACCAGGATTGGTTATGATGTTGTTTAAGCAGTGGTTTAAAATTACTGAGTTTGTCAGAGAGTTTTATTTGTATGCATGGGGATACTATTCCAGAGTTTAGCAATGTATTGAGAGTAGAACAAGCCTCCTGCAGCACTATTTGACTTACTTGTGAGTAGTAAGAACTTTTTACTAGAATGGATGTCGCTTGCTGGACAGTAGGGCAGTAATAAGTTTTGTAGTACAGGACATTTTTTTCTGGACGATGAATGAGTTTCTGTGCTGTAGTTAGATGTGAATATGTGAGGTAGTTGTGCAGTGCAAGGCAGTTTAATTGTTTTAAGCTTTGATAACAGTGGATCCTATGAGGGAGATTGGTGGCAATTTTAGCTATTTTATTGTAGCAGGAGGCAAGTTTCTTTGAGTATTGTTTAAGTTTAAAAATACACCTCTCTGGAACAAATAAAATCTTCAAAAAACCACAGGTAGCAGTCAGGTAGTTATAAAACAGGTTTAATCCACGTATTTCACAATCCACAGTACACAGTAAGCGTTTCAATCCATAAAAGGACTTCTTCAGACTGAATAATGTGAACAAAGCACAATTGCTTAAAAACATTTCAAAGAAGACACATGACTTAATTAATGATGATGTAACGTCCTCCTTTTGAGATAAGCCACAAAATCAGCTCTATCATTCAGCCCAGGTGGATAGTATGCATTGAGTTTAACTTGCCAAACATATTCCTTCCACCCAAGATCCTCTTCTGCATCAAATCTATTGTTAATATTGGTCACTTCATCTAAGACAACAAACTTTAGATCAACTTTACATGCTGGACTGTTTTTATAATGCTTCCCAAATGCATTTTTTTCATATTTTACAGCAACAGCAAACTTATGCTCATAAATTGGTTTGTTCATTTCTCTTGTTGTACGTCCTACATAGAATGAATTGCAGGACAAACAAAGTCCCAAATAAACAAATACATTTTGATTTACAGCTGTATCTTCCCTGTATTTTAATTAAATACCCTCCAACTGTTAACTCATTTATATCTGTCATTAAAAAATTACACATATTGCAATTTAAACATTTATACATGTCTGGATTACTAACTTTATTATTATTATTATATGGAAAAGGGTTTAATTTTGCTTGAAACATATCTTTAAAACTTTTTCCTTTTTTCTATATAAATACTGGCTTTTCTCCCATGACCTTACATATCTGTACATCCGACTTTAGTAACTTTCAATAATTATTAATTATGTTTTTTATCAATGAAATATCTACACTATTCTCTATCTGCATGGCTGTACTAAAATCACTATGTTTACCATAGGACACTGCCACTGTCATTTGATCACTTCTCATTAAATGGCTTTCATTAAGGGCTTCTATCACTACACTTTCTGGATATCCTCTATTAATAAATTTGTCACATAAGACTCCACTTTCCCTTGTAAAGTCACTATCCTTGTCTGTCAATGCATCTATTCTCTTGAGCTGATGTTTAATGATGTTTTTCTTAGTTTTTATTGGATGTAGGCTATCATAATGTGAATGGGCATTATTTTGTACTTTTTTCTTAAAAATGGAAGTACCTAAACATTCACCTTCCTTATAAATAACAAAATCTAAATAATTAACACTATGTTTATCATATGTTGCCGTAAATTTCAAATAGGAACACACTTCATTCAAATAATTTATAAATACATTAATGCCTTCACCTCTCCAAATAAAAAAAACATTGTCAATAAAATGTTTATAAAGCATAATATTTTTCATAAAGTTGCTCTCATATATATGAATTCTTTCCCATCCTTGCATAAAGATGTTAGCATAACTCGGGGCCATGGCAGCACCCATAGCCACACCATTAGTCTGCTTATACATTCTTCCATTGAATTCAAAATAATTATAGCTCAAAATTAAATCCAACATTTCCATAATAAGGCTCACCATTTATTTGGAAAGTTTTTTAGCCTTTACAAGTTCAACCCTAACGATCTCCAGTCCCTCATCATTGGGAATGACGGTATATAATGACTTAATATCAAGTGTGACAAGATAATCATCCTCACTAATTCTTAATTGCTTAATTTTATTTTTAAAATCAAAAGAATCCTTGATATAAGCCTTATTATTTACCACAGTAGGCTGCATATGTTTATCTACATAAATGGCTATTGCTTCTGTTTTACTTCCAATACTAGTTACTATTGAACGCATGGGCGGATTATTTAAATCTTTGTGTATCTTTGGCTGCCCAAATATAAAACTGATTTTCAGAGCTTCCACCTCTATAAAACACCTAATTTGCTGAGTAATGTGCCCAGCCAGAAACCATTCTTCAATATGGCCATCTATGAACAGTCTTTTTTTATTTCTTTAAAGGATACCACTTTATAAAAAGATATATCATTCAACATTACTTGCATGCTTTCTATATATGCCTTTCTATCTAAAATAAATAATGCACTTCCCTTGTCTGCTTTGGTAACCAATAATTCTTCATTATTAAGCAATTCATTAAGCAACTCTTTCTGCTTAACACTCAAATTAAAATATTTAAATGCAGGATTATTTTCTAACAACTCAATAATCTGTTGTTCACACAGCATTTGAAACAGTTCCAGCTCTTTCTTTAAAGGAGGATTATAGCAGCTTGGTTTAACAAAACATCCATATTCACTGACCTTATTAGGAAACAATAACTTAAAATTTAGTTTTCTAACATAATCTCTAAGTGCATTAATAGTGGTACACTTGTCTGCCCTTTTAGCAGGAATAAATTCCACCCTTTCTTTAATACATGGCATAGCTCTTCATTTAAGACAATACTAGATAGATTCACTATTACAAAAACAACATAAGTACCTCTTTCTGTCAGTGTTTGTTGAGTTTCTTCTTCATATTGCACTGAACATTCTTGTAAGGCACTTATGCTACTTCTGCCCAAGTTCTCTTGTCTTTTCCGTTGTGCTGGTACACCCTCAAAAGCTGACTCGTATTGTCTTTCTGAAAACCCTTATTTGTGTTTTCAGCACTATTATTGTCTCTTGGATTATTATTTGAGGTTGCAGCTTCACTCGAGACACCAGTGTTATCATTTCTGTGAGCTAACCTTTTAGATTTTCTCAATCCATCATCGCCTGCTTGCATCATTCTGCATTAGTACGATGAGCTGTTTTCAGCATAGTAGATGACGTGTTGCCTCCTCCTTCTGCCTCTGACTGCTTCGTTGCATCTACACCTTCATAATCGGCTTTATCTCTCAAATACTTGCCGATTTTACATTTTTTGAGAACCTCATTTTCTTTGGAGAAATTATTTTGTATTACTGTCAGTTTAGATTCAAAATTCTTGGAGGTTAGAGAATCTTTTAATTTATAAAAGACTGAACGAATGTTAACATTAAGTTCTTCCATTTTTTTTTGTTGAAATTGTATAACATCTCAACATGCTGCAATCAAGTTCTTTGATTTATTTCTACCCATTTACTCAGAAACTTTGATGGATATTCTGTGCCTGCTGGCATCATAGATACCCTCAGCCCCTTAGGAACTTATGATGCTGCTTTTGTAATAGGGAATCTATCTAGTATTGTCTTAAATGAAGAGCTCTGCCATGTATTAAAGAAAGGGTGGAACTTTGTTCCTGCTAAAAGGGCAGACAAGTGTACCACTATTAATGCACTTAGAGATTATGTTAGAAAACTAAATTTTAAGTTATTGTTTCCTAATAAGGTCAGTGAATATGGATGTTTTGTTAAACCAAGCTGCTATAATCCTCCTTTAAAGAAAGAGCTGGAACTGTTTCAAATGCTGTGTGAACAACAGATTATTGAGTTGTTAGAAAATAAACCTGCATTTAAATATTTTAATTTGAGTGTTAAGCAAAAAGAGTTGCTTAATGAATTGCTTAATAATGAAGAATTATTGGTTACCAAAGCAGACAAGGGAAGTGCATTAGTTATTTTAGATAGAAAGGCATATATAGAAAGCATGCAAGTAATGTTGAATGATATATCTTTTTATAAAGTGGTATCCTTTAAAGAAATAAAAAAAGACTATTTGTTCATAGATGGCCAAATTAAAGAATGGTTAATCGTATATTTGGACAGCCAAAGATACACAAAGATTTGGATAATCCACCCATGTGTCCAATAGTAACTAGTATTGGAAGTAAAACAGAAGCAATGACCATTTATGTAGATAAACATATGCAGCCTACTGTGGTAGATAATAAGGCTTATATCAAGGATTCTTTTGATTTTAAAAATAAAATTAAGCAATTAAGAATTAGTGAGGATGATTATCTTGTCACACTTGATATTGTCATTATATACCGTCATTCCCAATGATGAGGGAATGGAGATCGTTAGGTTTGAACTTGTAAAGGCTAAAAAACTTTCCAAATAAATGGTGAGTCTTATTATGGAAATGTTGGATTTGATTTTGAGCTATATTTTTTTTTAATTCAATGGAAGAATGTATAAGCAGACTAATGGTGTGGCCATGGGTGCTGCCATGGCCCCGAGTTATGCTAACATCTTTATGCAAGGATGGGAAAGAATTCATATACATGAGAGCACCTTTATGAAAAATATTATGTTATATAAACGTTTTATCGACAATTTTTTTTTATTTGGAGAGGTGAAGGCATTAATGTATTTATAAATTATTTGAATGAAGTATGTTCCTATTTGAAATTTACGACAACATATGATAAACATAGTGTTAATTATTTAGATTTTATTATTTATAAGGAAGGTGAATGTTTAGGTACTTCCATTTTTAAGAAAAAAGTACAAAATAATGCCTATTCACATTATGATAGCCTACATCCAATAAAAACTAAGAAAAACATCATTAAATGTCAGCTCAAGAGAATAGATGCATTGACAGACAAGGATAGTGACTTTATAAGGGAAAGTGGAGTCTTATGTGACAAATTTATTAATAGAGGATATCCAGAAAGTGTAGTGATAGAAGCCCTTAATGAAAGCCATTTAATGAGAAGTGATCAAATGACAGTGGCAGTGTCCCATGGTAAACACAGTGATTTTAGTACAGCCATGCAGATAGAGAATAGTGTAGATATTTCATTGATAAAAAACATAATTAATAATAATTGGAAGTTACTAAAGTTGGATGTAGAGATATGTAAGGTCATGGGAGAAAAGCCAGTATTTATATAGAAAAAAGGAAAAAGTTTTAAAGATATGTTTCAAGCAAAATGAAACCCTTTTCCGTATAATAATAAGGTTAGTAATCTAGGTATGTATAAATGTTTAAATTGCAATATGTGTCATTTTTTAATGACAGATATAAATGAGTTAACAGTTGGAGGGTATTTAATTAAAATACAGGAAAGATACAGCTGTAAATCAAAATGTATTGTTTATTTGGGACTTTGTTTGTCCTGCAATTCTTTCTATGTAGGACGTACAACAAGAGAAATTAACAAATTAATTTATGACCATAAGTTTGCTGTTGCTGTAAAAGATGAAAAAAAAATGCATTTGGGAAGTATTATAAAAACAGTCCAGCATGTAAAGTTGATCTAAAGTTTGTTGTCTTGGATGAATTGACCAATATTAACAATAGATTTGATGCAGAAGAGGAGCTTGGGTGGAAGGAATATGTTTGGCAAGTTAAACTCAATGCATGCTATCCACCTAGGCTGAATGATAGAGCTGATTTTGTGGCTTATCTCAAAAGGAGGAAGTTACATCATCATTTATTAAGTCATGTGTCTTCTTTGAAACGTTTTTAAGCAATTGTGTTTTGTTCACATTATTCAGTCTGAAGAAGTCCTTTTATGGATGAAAGCGCTTACTGTGTACCGTGGATTGTGAAATACTTGGATTACACCTGTTTTAGAACTACCTGGCTGCTACCTGTGGTATTGTTTAAATTTGTTAGGAGATGAGCGGCATATAAGAGAGTTGGCAGTAAGAAGGCAGTGGCTAGAGTTTTTATTGCAGTATTTGTAAGGAATCTATTGATCCTATAAAGGGAACTTAGTTTCTGGTATGTAGATTTAATACATTTGTATTTAAATTTTACAAGATTTTGAAATATATCCTGTGATTGACATGCATTTAGCATATTTATAATTGCTGTAAGTGATGAAGGAAAAGCATAAATGTTGGTGCAGAGCAGATATCTTTCAGTACTAATGGATAGTAAGCTGATTGTGAGTTAACAAGATTCTTTGCAATGGACTATACAAGAACGATACTCATGTAGTAAATGAAAATCATAGTAGTTCAAAAATTGAAAGATTCTGTTGAAGGTCCATGTTATTCTAATTGAAGTATGTGTGCAACTACAACCATAAACAAAAGAATTGTCATTGTTGTGGCTGTAAATTCAAACATACAGAATGTTTAATAAATAAGATAGGAAGATGTATGACTTTCAGCAGAAGCAAAGAGGGAATTTAACGTATAACATCTGTAATTTAAAATATGTACAAGATATAAAACTAATGACATTAAATCAAGTACCGTCTCTTGCAGTTTATTTTTCTATAATATAGATGCTGATGTAGAGTCATTGTGGAATCACATTTAGAAAGTGTACATTGTTGCCTGCTACACCACTATCAAAGGATGCACAGAAAGAAAATGAAGAAGCGCCTTGATGAAAGGAGACACAACCTTCATTTTCCAGTTCCTCATTTTTTATATTCTCACCACTTTGAAAATGATCAAAACAACAATCTTCTTCCTCCTAACATGACATTAAAAGTCTTATCCAAAGACACAAGCAAGTGGTTCCATGTGGAAGCACAGCTTGTTGGCAGTTCATTGCTTATGTGACATCAGTGACTCTGATTAATGGCACAGTTAAGTAGAATGGGCAATCCTGCCTATAATGAACTATTGACATGAGATGAGGCCAATGACTTGTTTAATGGCACAATACAGTTAATGAGATAGGAGGCCATTCCTACAGTGCTATAACAATGTGACAGCAGTATCCCTACATAACGAGACAACATGCTAAAGTATGGAGAAGGTCAGTGTATAGTACACAGTTCATATGATAGCAGTGGCCATGTGTTGTGGCTCAAATCATTAGAAAGGAGGACCATGTCAATATCACAGAAGTTACATTACACTTATTATACTTCCTGGTGACACTTCACAGCACAGAGGTGGTGACTTCATATATAAGTCAGTAATTAGCAGGGTTGTGGGGACATAATACAGTGGAAGGAAAGAAGACAGACAACAAGCTGACATCAGTGATATTACTTTACAACCTCAGAATAGCAGTGTCCTGTTTTATTGTCACAATTACAAGAAGTGGAGAATCATGCCTAGAGTTAGTCAACCATGTTATTTCACTGATAGTATCAAATGAAGCGATGCTCCAAAATATTGGAAGCCTACCTGTAGTTCAGTTATCCTGTAATATGAATGCCCTGGCTTGACAGTGAAGCAAGTAAGTGAAATGGGAGGCCACCACTCACACTGTACTATTCACATGGCAGTAAGTACTCCATGATGGGGGTTTCATCCTGTTTGTTCCTCTGTCTAAGCAAAAAAAAACAAAACACTTCCACTTCATATTTGTTTGTCTGATCCTTCAAGAACTAAAATGACTTACAAACAAGCAATTATATTTGTTTTGTACCATCTGCTTCACCTTCCCATATGCTTTCTTCTAAAATCAGCTCAATGGCTTCCACATTTTTTTCTTCTACACCCTATACTGCTTACGTTCCTGTTCTGTATATTCTGCTTTCTCTGTGAGCTAGATCAAACCACAATTTCTCACACACTTTTTGTCTAATCTCTCTGTTGTCAGCTTTCTTTGCCTTGTCTGGTCAAACAAGGATGAGAAGAAATGCGTACCTGTAAGTCTTTTTAGAGGAATACATTTTATAATTGTTTTGACTGCCTTTGCCTCCTATATGCCAGCAGTTATGTTGGTTAAATCTATCTTCCCATTCTCTTCTCTGTTTTTCTATTGCAGAATTTCTGTATCTACTGATTGCCTTGTTTTTCTTCTATCTGACTCTAAGGGCTGGCTCCTTTTATGAATCATATATTTTCTTCTCCTTTGCATCTTATTCTTTTTTCTACTTTGTTTTCCTTTATTCTTTTCTTCATTGTATATCAGTTTGCTTTACATGTAACATGCAGCTAACCATATGTGTTTAACAAGTCTGCCATTTTTCTATCTGTTCCAACTGTTACATTCTTATGGATTTCGTATAGGATTTCCATTCCAGCCAGTCAGCCATTCTGCAAGATAATTCCATTTACTTGTGTAGGCTTGTTATGTGCAAGAGATTTTGACTGGCATGAGCCGTAACTTTTTGTACAACCCTGTACTGTGCTTTAATGATATTTTTGTCTAAGTTTATTCTGGCTTGTATGCACAGACAAGTGCAACACATAGCCATAGTAGGACAGTAACTGTAAAAGAATAGTATGTAAATAATAATAAAAGATCTATGATATATTTATTTACTTTACTTTTATTTATCCTTTGTTGATCAGGCTCATGCCACTAGGCTAGTGGCCTTTTTTCAAGAGATACCTGAGGTGGTAGTTATACTAAAATGGGAAATTTGACTAAGGTATTCAGGAACTACCCCTAGGATAGCCACAATGGTGCAGCGGTTAGCATTGCTGCCTCACAGCAAGAGGTTCTCTGGTTCAATCCTTGGCTGAGGTGCCTTCTGTGTGGAGGTTGCATGTCTTCCCTGTGGTCACGTTGGTTTCCTCCAGGCATTCCGGTTTCCTCCCAAAGACTTGCTGTAGGTGGATTGGACACTCTAAATTGGCCCTAGGTGTGAGTGCATGCATGTATGTGCCTTCTGTGGAAGGTTGGGTGCTGGGCTGGCAACTCGACACTGTAAAACTCCACTGCCAAACATGAGCGGACAAGTGATCTGCTGTGGCGACCCCTAACCAGGAAAAGCTGGACGAAGAATTCAGGAACTTCCCCTATTCATTACTGTTTTGATTTGGACCCATTTTGGAGGATCACTTCCTGTTTCCATTCCAGGCACAGAGGCAGCCCAGAGAAACAGGCAGGCAGATGGAGAGAAAAGGAGATTATGGAGTGGTGAAAGAAATGGAGGAGAAAGCAACTATCGAAACCAGAGAATGTGTGTAGGATTCTGAGGAAATGTTTCAAAGAAATCTGTTTGATGGAAATGAGTCAGCAAATTATGGATGTATAATTACAATCCTCCACTGGGAGGGTTGCTGGGTGATTTACTCAAGGAAATAATGATGTAGAATGAGCCAGAAAATGAAGGAGATGTTTCTTGGGGGGGCATTATAGAGAAAATACAAAAGGGGGATACAGACACAATCCTGAAGAATAGTGGTGAGATGGAAAAGAAAACATATGCAGAGAAAGTACAAGAAGGCAAGAGTGGAGTAGCAGAAAAGAAGGCAGAAGAAAATGAAAAACAGAAGTAAGTGGTAAGGATTCAAAGTAAGGCAGACAAAGAGATGGACAGGTATGAAGTGTGAGATAATGTAATAGTTCTTTTGGGTATAAAGGCACATAACAGTAAGAGCATTTACTCTTATTAACATTATATTTGAGACTGTTTTTCAAAGGAAATTTTTCTTGGAGAATATGATAAAGAAAAGAAAGACTGTAACCCATGGAATCATTATGTGATAAAAAAAAATAACAGGGAAACAAAAAAGAAAATTCATGTATAATTTTGAACAGAGATGAAAAGAAAGACTTTGAAGGGACATTTGAAAACTTCATGTAAAGAAGTACTGGACATTGCAAAAGTTTATGACAAAAGTGGTTCATGGACTGGTGGCTGGGATTGTAATATTGTGTTAAAAATAGAAACAGAAATAATTATAAATATTCCAAGAATGATAAATGTCATTTGGAATAGGGGTGTTATAAAATACTGGGGACATCCCAAAGCATTTTTTTTTGTGGAAAAGAATGCATTTGATAAGTAACCTTGACAACAGAAAATGTTATATTTGTGGGGAAATGGAAAATGATGCAAAAAAATGTAATTTGAACTGTTATAAATGTAACAAAATTAGACATTTATGGATGGACTGCAAAAATGAAAATAAGAGCAAGGAAAAAGAAAAAGGAAGTGAAGAAATTTTACAAGTACTAGAAATAGATGAGAAAAAATAACGTGGATATAGAAGACGGTTCTGAAATAAGTGATGAAAACTGGGAGGTAGTAAAAGAAAAAAAATTCTATTGATAAAAGGGTAAAAACAGAAAAAGAAAATGTAAAGGGATAAGTACAAAAGAAAAAAGAAAGGAAATAGATGACAAAGAATGTAGGCAGCTAATGATTGGGGGTTGCTGTAATGGTTAAGGTGTTTGACTCACAGACACAAGTTATGGTGTTTGATTCTTACCTTTTGGAGGGAAATTGGCTAGGCTTATAATGGCCTATTCAGAAAGCTAGCCTAATAATTAGTTATGAACTTATGAATCTAAGAAAAAGGGAAAATGAAAATTTTAGAGTGCTTTCTGTAAATGTGAATAGTATTAAGAATACAGGAAGATGAATAGAGATGTTGAAATGATGTAATACATGTGATGTTGATGCAATTGTACTAGAAGATGCAACATTCTTAACAAATGAAGAAAGATTATAAACAGAGAAATTATGGGGATAATAACATGACAATAATGGAACGATAATCTGGAATTTGGGAAATGAGATACATTCTGCAATAGATGTACTCTGTAGAAATACAATAAAGATATCAGATATAAATTTATCAAAAATGGGATGATTAACCATTGTAGATTTAAAATGTAAATAGCAAGTATATAGAATTATATCATTATATGCTTTTTTTGCCTTCAAATATCTTTATTAAATTTTCACATATAGCATAGGCAATCTTACATTTATGTAAATGAAAAATAAACATCATGACACCATTTTAGTTGTAAACAGTATACATCATAGGCACCACTGAAACAACTTTAGTTGCAAGCATTATACATCACTTATAATCTATCCAGTCATTGTCAGTTAAGCACTATATGACTCATTCAAATCCTGCCTCTTAAACTTCATTCTTACTCTGCATATATTGTTCCAATAATTCCCATTTTCCTATGTAGTTTGCTCACTCCCTTTCTAAAGATCCCAGTTCCAGTTGTTTTATCTCTGTTACTATATTCACTACTTCTAGTAAAGTTGATCTAGACTTTGATTTCCATTTTCTAGTAATTGCTTTTTTAGCAGCCACCATAATTAGACTCAGCAAGGCTTTATTATGTCTAGGCAATTCTGATTCTGTATCATAACTCAAAAAATTCTCTCTCCAGTCAATCCAATCTGCTCACCCAGCATCTCCAACAAAGCAGTCTGCAGGAAATTCCTAAAGTCTGCCAGCTCATTGTACTCCCAAAAAGCATGTATCCAGCCACCTCTTTCTTGTCTGTCACACCTCCAACATTTGTTATCCACCTGAGGAAATATTCTTTGGTGTCTACTTGGGGTATAAACATGCCTATGTAAAGACTTCCAGGCAAAGATCCTAAATCTTCTAGATTTTGTTGTATATTTGGGAGATGTACATATATCCTCCTATTGTCTCTTTGTGAATTGCTTATCCATTCTCTCTTCCCAATCCTTTCTGAGCTCCTATGATTAATTCTTATAATTATCATGCAATATTTTATATGCTTTACTAATTATTCATTTTTTTAGCAGCAGCTTCTGTTCTAAATTATATTAAAAACTCTACCAGTACTGGTCTTTCATTCAGGAGCACCCTATTTCTTTCTCTTTGCCTATACCCTGATATCAACAAATGGTCAACCCTGCCTGGTTCCACTACTCAACCAGAAATTATCAGAGAGGACCCCACCCAGTTTAATCTGTGCCTCCAATCCCTCATATATTCTTTTAATCAACCTTATAATTGTATCAGGGAAAGTAAATGCTTCCATTGCCTGCTCATAAAGTCCCAGTCTACTCTGTCAAATGCTTTCTCTGCATCAAGACTCACCAATAAAAGTGATATTTTCTTACATTCTGCTTCCCTTTGCATCAACAATGCTCTGTTAATATTGTCAAATGTTTTGCCTCCCCTCCACAAAACCACACTGAGCCATATCTATCAATTTTGGTATCACTTTTGCCACTCTTGAAGGCCATTATAGACAAAAATACTTTATAATCATGGTTTGGTATTGAAATGGGCCTGTATGAAGCTGGATTTGATGGATCTTTACCCTCTTTAGGTATTACAGTTACCACCACCTTCTTCCAGGATGCTGGTATTTCTCCCCCTCTTAAATACTGTTAAACAAAACCTTCCAGATCTTTATCAGTTCCCCCCCCCCCTAACTTCCAAACTTCCACAGGAATACTATCTATTCCTGGGGACTTTCCTGTAGATTGGTTTTACATAGCCATTTTTTTCTCAGCCCTTCCTATCCTAACTGTCAGTAATTGAACCTCATCTACCTCTAACCTTGGCATATTTAATTCTTCCATAAACATTTCCATTTGTACCTTTTCTTGATTTCCATATTTATAATTATAATTGTAAAGAAAAGGAAAGTTTATTTCATCAGATTGTAGACTATGTAGTAATAAATATGACTATTATAATAACAGGAGACTTTAAATGTGATTTAAGAGGTAAGCATAAAAAGAAAGGAAATTATATAAGAAAATGTTTGAAGTTATAAGATGTGGCAAATTAAAAATGCTGGACATAAATTCATGGCCTTACAAAAGGGATGTATGTATAGAATTGAAATATATTATTTTATAGTATCAGAAGGTTTGGTTATAAGAGAAGGGGTTATTTGAAAGAGGATTTTCTGATCATCTTGCAATATGGCTAGAAATAAAAGAAAACAAAAAATACATGAAAAATAGGCAAAGGAATAAAAAGGATAAATGGGAAAGCATGGAATGAAGAAGGAAAGAGATTAGTAATACAGTTATGGAAAGATGATATGACCATGAGAACATTTTATAAAAATTGTCCTGAATTGTGACTAATATTTAAGGAAAAATATAAAAAAAGTTTTTTTTTGTTTGTTTGTTTTGTTTACAGTGGAAATATGATGTGAGAAAAGCAGATAAAGAATAATAGAAAAAAACACATATTATACAACGATCCCCCATTAATATTCCAAAACGTGCATGCTGATTGGTCAGCGTGCATGTTGTAAATCAAAGACTTATACTAACAGAAAAAGGTCCGGTCGCTCGGGCTTTTTCCATTAGTGTAAGTCGTTTCTTTTTTTTTTTTTTTTTGGACAGCAACAGAGAACGGAAGAGCTCCGTTGCTGTTATCTTGCTATGCTAAATGAGTTTAACATAGCAAGATATCTTAAAAAAAGCAACAGAGATTTTCCTTTCTCTGTTGCTTTTTTTAAAGCTGTCTCGCTATGTTAAACTCTTTTAATATAGCGAGACAAGTTTTTAAAAGCAACAGAGATCTTCCTTTCTCCATTGCTTCCACACACACAGTTCTGATGTACTGTGTAACCATACGCATGCGCAGTACATCAGAACTGCCGCAGAAGACTGGACAGCTGCAGAAGGGCAGCAAGGAGGCATTATAAAATGCCATTATCTAAGAAATGTAAGTATTTATTTTCTTAAATAATGTCATTGTATAATAGCGATAACCCACTTCTGGGTGTGGGTAATGCTTGATTTACCCACGGTTGTCTTTGTTTGGCCACTCGGGCTTCGCCCTCATGACCAAACCACACCAACCATGGGTAAATCCAGCATTACCCACACCCAGGTGTGGGTTATTGCTTAAATGATGCATTGGGAGATTTAGAACATAACACCAAGAACCACAGTATGTAAATGTGCAGACAAGTCAAAGAATCATAAACACAAAAAGGCTCACATAGTGTCAGGATCCTGTACTGTTCAACTCCAATGACTAGTATGCATCAGTACTATGAAAACAATTAGAAGTGTATAAAAACATTTAAAAACAAATTTAATACAGCAAAAATAATAGGCAAATAAATACTGGTTAAGTGCTTTCATCACTAAGGACAGGACTTATCAGAACCAGTTGCACAAGAAAAAAAACAGATTGCAATAGATATGCTAATTGATTATGTGACAGAAAACTCTTCATCATAGAACTCTGTTTAGTGCAACATACACCATTATAAATGATTTTAAGAACATGACAAAAGTATTACATATTAAAAAATACTTAAAAATCTAAGACACACTGACATGCCACCATTACTCCATTACCCAAAATTCCATGAGCAAATGTGTACAAGGAGGAAAAACATAAAGTGTATTATTAAACATTACCAATACCTGCTTACTTTTTAATAGTTGTCATCCCTGGTTTTGTAAGAAAAACATATTTAAGAGGCAATTGGAGTTGCTAGAATGAGTTCCAACTTTGATATATTTAGTAATGAATGTGACAATATAGTCAACATGTTTTTGCAAAGGAGTTATCCAATAATCTGTTAGTCATATTACAGGATGAAATATCAAAAGGCTGGATCATCATATATTGTCTACTGCTGGACATTGATTTACAGGATGGCTTATTCTGAGCTCCTATTGCTCAGTAGACAGAGCAACAGGAGATTCACCAACTCCTTAGTTATTAAATAGAAATCAGATTCTAGATATATAAAGGAAATTGTGTACAGCAATTGGAACAACTGCAAGGTAGATGTATTTATAATACTGGGGAAAGCTCCTAAATTTGATTATATAAGCTATGTAGAAATTTCAAAAATTTGTTTGAGTGTAAAAAAAAAACCTGTTATGAGTAGATCTTCCAGAGGCACCCATAAATGCAATGCTTGTAGCCAGTCTCCTTCAGTGTTAGAAGAAGATTTGATTAATTTACAAAAACAGTATTATTCCAACTTAAATCTTGCATAAGGTAATTGTTCTACTAAAGTGGTAATTTATATTGCTCTGTGTTCCAGTTGTTCAGATTGTTACATCAGAAGACTGAGAGGCAATTTCATAAAATAATCTACAAACATAATTACAATATTCTTAAATATAATTTCAACAGGTCTTTATACAAACATACAAAGAGATGGTCTGATTTCACTAAATTTATGTTTGGTGCATTAGAAGTTGTTCCGTACCCGCGGTAGTGGTGCTGCGGTAGCGTTGTCGCCTTACAGCAAGACGTTGTTGCGTTCGATTCTCAGCTAGAGCGTCTTCTGTGTGGAGGCATGCGTGAATGGGCGTGCCTTCGTTGAAGGTTGTGCATCAGGGCTGGTAACACGGCACGTAAAACTCCACTACCAAACATTAGCGGACCGGAGTTCCGCTGTGGCGACCCCTAACCGGGATAAGCCGAAAGACACAACAACATATTAGAAGTTGTTCCACATTATGAGTGAGGGAGTGCTAGGTTGAATACAGGCAACTGATATGGAAACTTAGATTGAATGCTTGAGTCTTTCCAGGACTTAATGAACAGCTCTCAATTCCCCCTGTATTAAAACTAGGACCTGCTAAATTATGAATGTTCTATCTGGATGTAATATTTAATAGTACACTTTTCATGTTTTCCTTCAATGTACACATTTGTTGATGGAATTTTGGATAATGGCATAATGGTAATATGTCAGTGTAGGATGGATTTTTAAATATTTTTTTAATATGTACTACTTTTGCCATGCTTTTAACATCATTTATAATGGTGTATGTTGTTTTAAACACAGTTTTTTGATTGAGTTTTCTGTCACATGATCAATTAGCATATCTATTAAAATCTATTTTTTATTGTACAACTGATACTGATGAAGTCCCATTTTTAGGGAAAAAAGTACTTAACCAGTATTTATGTACCTTTTTTATATGTTGTATTAAATTTGCTTTTAAATGTGTTTATACACCTCCAATTGTTTTCATATTATCGATGCATAATACTCATTTGAGTTGAACAGTACCGGTTCCTGACACTATGTAAGATTTAGAACATAATGCTAAAAGTACTTCAACAAAGAAAAAGAATTATATGAAAGAAATCAAGAAAAAAATACAAGAGCTGTTATGTAAGCAAATATATTTTTACAAGGAAAAGAAAAGAAGTATTGAGTTACTTAAGCAGATTTGTAAAGGAAGATGGTAGTGTAATGACAGAAATAAAAAATATAAAATGAGAAATAGAACCTGGGAATAGATTATGAATAGTGTAGTCCTATAAGTACAAGAAATGTTAAAGAAAAATAAAATGTAGCGAAAAATAATATAAAACTTAGGAAGTGAACATTGTTCAGGAGTGGCTGCATTGTGTAACTTAGTGAAAATACTAGCTGTAACATATATAAGGATGGGAAGCTTAACTGTTGTGGATGTGAGGTGTAGAGAACATGTTTACAGAATTATAGCTTTATATGTATATATAAATAAAAAGATGCCAGACCAAATGTTCCTAAAATCCCAACGGGACAACAATACAACAATAAACCCTATGGAATTTTAGGAACATTTGGTCTGACATCTTTGTATTTATTATTTTAGTTATAAAACTAGCAAGGAAAGAGAGAATCTGGTTCATCAAATATTAGAATATATGGTGGTTAACATGAAAATTATGATTGCCGGGGACTTTGTAATTTAAATGGAAAATGTAAAAAAAAAAGAGAAAGATGTTAAACATACATAAAGTGATAAAATGTGGTAAATTAGCTGCATAGAACAAAAGTGAATGTACTTATAGAAGGAGGCTCTTGAATCTGAAATTGATTGTTTTGCGTTATCGGACAGGTTGAGGGTAGAAGGCAGTGATACAGTTGTGACAGTTTTTTCAGACCACTTAACAATATGGATGGAGATGATGGAGGAAAGAGGGTGTATTAAAATAGGAAAGGGAATACAAACAATAAATGAAAAATTATGGGATGAAATTGGAGAGTGTGGGAAGTATTGCAGTTATGGAAGGATCATATAACATAAAGGACATTTATAGAAACTGGTCTGAATGGTGGATTGAATTTAAAATGTAAGGAAGGAGGAGAAAGTGAATTATGGGAAAATGTATAGAAATGTATTAGAGAATTTAGAAAATAACACAAGAGAGTATTGTAATATGGAAAAATAGAAATATATGAAATAAATCAAGAAGAAATAGGGCAATAATGTTTAGGCAGAGATGTTATTTGGAAGGGATGAAGCAACTGCATATTTTAGTAAAGTAGTAAAAGAGGATATTAATATAATGAGGGAAATGAATAATGTAAAAGCAGAGGTAAAAAGAACACAAGAGCAAATTATGACTATTATAGTACAGCATGTTGAAAATATATATAAGAGCAAAAGAAAGAAAATAAGAGAAAATGGAAAGAAAAAATTTACAGGACAAGTTAAGGAAGAATTTGAAAAACAAATTACTGAATTGGATGACGTTCTTAGGAAAGTAAATACTGATTCAGTATCAGACCCAGATGGTATATGGTATAAACAAATGTATAAGAAATTAATGGACTGAAAAGAGAGTATTTAGTAAATGTACTGAAAGAATGGTTGAAGGAAGTGGTTGCTTATGAAGGATTATGTGCAAAGATATTAAAATGTATTTAGAAGAAAGATGAGAAGAATGAAATAAAAACATTGGTGAGTCATTACATTAGATAATATAGATTATATTTTTATGAGAATAATACAGAATAAAATGGAAGAAAGAATGAAGAATATTATTGAAGAAAGTAGATATGGTATAAAAGGGAAGGGATGTTCCAAATTCTTATCAGTTGTGAGAGAAATTGTGGATTATATTATAAGAGAGAGGAAAGATGTAGAACTTATGGTAGGCAATATTAGCAAGGTATTAATACAGTAGGACATGATGTTTTGTGGAATGTTATAGAGACGTATGGAATAGGTAATAGAATTAGGAGAGTGTGTATGTCAATGGATCTAGGCCTAATTACCAATGATATGTTTCAACGAAACTGAAATGGTTGCGCACATGTCCGTGAAAGTACTTTTTCACCAAAAAAGCACTTTCGCAAAAGTCTGCAAAAAAAAAAAACAAACCAAAAAAAGCAGTAAACACGTTTATGCCAGGGGGCAAGACCCCCTGCACTCCACCCCCCACTTTTATATTCTCGCTCAGAGATCGCAGTACAGTGGGGATAAGGGAATATTCCCTTATTCCCACTGTACTGCGATCTCAGCAACAGCCATTCTGTCATTTTTTTTTGAGGTCACTTTAGCAAAAGTGCATTTTCAGTGAAAATGCACTTTCGTGAAAGTGTGCTTGCCCATTTGGGTTAAAGTGAAATGAGCTTTCGCTCAACAGTCCTAGACCCATGTCAGCATATCAGAATAATATAGTTTATAAGAGATGACACAGACTATTGCAACAAGACAGTGTATCCTAAGATTAAAACTATTGGTTGGACACAGACCGTTTTGGGGTATGAACACAACAATGTTGATGTGCATATGAAGGACCCTTCAGACCAACCTCCACCCAGGAACTCAAAACGGATAGCCAATAAATACAGAAACCTGCAGGAACCATCAGTAAATCAGGGAAGGAACCAAAACCATCATTACTGGACAAGAAGAAATCAGCAGACCAACAGGAGCGACAGATGGTGATGACAGCACATGGCTTGGATATTTCATTGGCTAACTTCCACCCAAGTACTGTTACAGTCATATCTTATTTTAATTTTAACATCTACAATTTTATTGTACTAAGTACTGGTGCAGAACAATATGAGTTATTTTTAAAAGGTTTTAAATTTATTCCATCACGAAGTGCAAGTATTGATCATACTATTACTGACTTGAATTTTTTTTTTTAAAAAGTTGAATTTAGGATTGTCCCGGTCCCCTTCAATAATCACACATCACACCTAATTACATTTAATGACATTTATTAAACTTCAAACATAGCTCTGATAACCAATATTTATTAATTACAGCTGGACACAGTATAGCTGATTTTAATCATAGCATAAACATCCATGTACTGTTAATTAGGACATCATGACCACACTTATTCTGACCCAGGAAGCAGTATCCATACCTCCCCTCATTTACTTTACTTGTGAAGCAGCTTCCAACAACTCACTTCATATACCATATATTGAATTACACATCCAACCAAATAAGGCAGGACAGCGTGATGTTACCCATCCTGACCCAGTAAGCAGCGTCCATACCTCAACTCACTTACTTTACTTATGAAGCAGCATCCAGGAACCCACTTCATATACTATTTATTGAATTACACCTCCAACCAAATAAGCAGCCTCCTTACCACCACTCATTTATATTTACCACTTAAACATCCACCCAACAGAGAGGGAACAGAAGAGGGCAAGTCTTTCCCTCTTACCTGCCCACCAGCCTAACCAGGCTGTTCCCCCTCTCTCCAGCCAGAATTTCAACAGCCAAACCACCCATCCAAAGGAAAAGGGGTGGCTCAGCCAATCATCATTCAGTGTACCCATCTTCTCTAAACCCAACTGGATCCTTATCAGCAACCCCAAAAGCTCTGTCATATGAGCACCAAAAGCGGCAACTTGACTAACAGTTAACCAATGATCCTTTTCCCAGTACTAATAACCATATCTTTGCATAAATAACTTCTCACTCATACAAATAACCAATATTAACCTTGTAATGAGCCTTGATACATTACCTTTCCTAGGCAACAGCAAAACATTAAATCCAATGCCACGTGAAACCATGCAAAGGCAATTGCCTACCATTATCCTAACAACAGCCCTATATTTTAAAGTCCAAAAGCAATCCCATCATCCCAACTATCCAGTACAAGCATAGCGCATAATGACCATACTAGCCTTTAATGACCCTCAAAACACTTTCAGAATGACTAAATAAAGTCATAACATAAATGCCACAAAAATTGTAACCCCTTGAACTCCATATCCTAACACCAATACCTGCAGCAAAACCCCTCTTGGACAATAGGCAAGACCATCCATCTTCCCTCTCAGACTACCACTACTCTGCCTACCAGTGTCCACTTAACCAAATTAATTCACTCAACCGTGTTATTCCTGCAACTAAATAATCATAGCTACAGCCTCCTGACCAAGTGAACTTACTTACTATGCACCCATGCTTGTCAAATAACAAACTTTTATCAAAAATCCAAAATTGCCTAATTCAAATTACAAACTCCCATTCCAAACTTCAATGCACACATTTCCCCTATCTGTTTATAATTCACTTTATGTACCCTTACTGACCATTTACACAACTTTTATTCAATATGTCTAAACCAGGTTTCCACAGTACTCCACACTGTATACACTTTCATTTAATGTGTTGGAAATATATACATTGCTTTATTAATAACCCCGGTAGTCACTGTGGCTTTCCGTGTAATCCTGCAGACCTATTTTACCTGTTGGTAAACGCACATGTCTGCAGGTGTTCATGTTTCTTTACATGATTTCCTGGCTGGCAACACTGTAGCCAGCCATGAAACTGCTCTTGTTTACATTTCAATGCAGTGCTCAGCATGCATATATAATTAACGCTGCTGATCACCATGCAAACACATAAACACCATGTAGGCTTTGCATTAAGCCTACACAAAGTTTATTGAATCCCTAGGCTTGTTTGTTTTGAAATGTAAAAGAGTGGTGTAACTCTGAAAAAAGTTGTGTGAGAAATTGTTTTAAGAAAATTAATGACATAAAGAATATAAATATGGATATGATTATGTACAGATATTATAAGAACAAGAAATAATATGTGAGAAGAGTAGATAATAATTTATTTTATATAATATGGATTATTTGGAATGAAAAGACTGAATGGAATTTTATTTAATGGGAAATGGGAGTTTTGGCAGATATACTGCAAAAAATCAGATTATGGTTGTGGAAGAAGGAGTGGGGGTCAATTATGGAAGAAATAATGAAGATGTTAGAAGACAAATTATAAACAAAACATATAGAAATGTATATATATGTGTTAGTAAATATGTACATTTTGTAAATATGTAAATAATATTGTTTTATGTTATATTAAGTAAAGAGCACATACTCTTTTCAGTAGATGCCATGGGATCATTTACATCCACCTGAGCTACTTCTAACTCAAGCAGATGGAGCCTTGGTTTAACATGTCAGTGGAAGGACTGCACAGCCCTTATGCTGCATTATAGTATTAGAAACTGATCTACCTGGTGTGGGAATAAAACCCAAAGCCTTCCGCATGAAAGGTGAGTGTGCTGCTACTGTGCCACTGACACTGTCTTACCTTCTAATTATATATTTGAATACCTCTTTAAAAACTTTTCACTTATCACCTGGATGTTAATGCCTTTGAGTTTAACTAATACTAATGCTATAAAAACTTGATATAATCATCAGTTTTTTTTTTTTTAAATCTAACCCAATCAAGATTGCTTTGAGAAATTTCTTTCTTATGGAGAAGAAAAAGAATGTTAATATATGCAAGTTTATATTCACTTTGCATGATTCAATAAGTATTTAAACTCAGTTGTACTAGAATTTCTTCCTTTGTTTGAAATCTTTGTTTGTCACATTCCTATACATCAAATCTGATCACAGGCTGACTCACTGTGTGTTTAACTGTAAAGCAATTATGTGAAGTGTGGTCATGGTGTTACATCTGTTGATGGCCTGCTTTATGACTCAGTGCTATGATCTTGATATAAAGATCAATATTTGCCAAGCTTTACATTCTTCTTTCTTTCCTCCTTTTTGTTATTTTTATCTTATTCCATTACTAGAATATTAATAACATAAGAACAATACAGGTCTGTAGTGAGATCACTGACTACTTTTCAGAAAATTACAAATTAACTCATAGAACTATTCTCAAACAAGGTAGTCAAATGTAAGTTATATTTTTTAAGTTTAATGAATTATAGTTGGGTATTGAGTCTCCATGGTTGACACCCAGGGGCCTTGTTCACTGTATTAACTAATACATTTTTATTTCTTCAGATTGATCTTTATGGAGAGATACATTATTGATATATAAAATAGAAGCATTTTTGGTACAGCTTTGACTGGTTTTGTTTCACCCTTTCAGTAAAATGTTCACTAATAGATTTGCTTTTATATAGTTTCTACTGGATACCAGAGCTTAGGGATTCCCAGCTAAAGTATATAAGGTGCAACTTCAAGCAATGTATGTCTCATATACTGTGACTCTTGATGTCTTAAATTGATAACCTGCTCTAGATTGCATTTTATTCCTAGTAGCACAAGTCGATATTTTGATAATAGTTGGTTAGCATTCTGTTTTCATCTTAGGACCTATTAAGATCTAATCTACTCAGTTCTCCTTAGCCCTATTTAAGGTTTGGCATCACCCAGAATAATTTGGAAAGAATTGTGTATTTTGACAATTTTGTATCGCTAATAAAGGATTTGAATCTGATTATGGCTATTGCGGCATGTATCAGTAAAGCAGTCCTGCCAAGATATTGCCTACGTTATCCAACTAAACACTTGCTACATAGTAGATAATATCAATTGATCAACATAACTATTATTGAGTGCTGAACAATAATGAGCAAAATAACTTTCATTGAACCCCAGAGGTAAGTTTTTCTTTGCAAGGATGCAAGCCCTCCTGCACCCCACTCCCTCTCCCATGTGAGGGGACACTACCCACATCCACAAACTTAAATATACCTACTCCAAGGTCACACAAAAGTGGAGAAAGAAGAAAAGTCCACATCAGTGAAAGTAGTTTCATTCACTATCCTTCAATCATTCAACACTCGATTATCAATTGAATGACAGGTACCCCTAATATGGAATATGGTTAGTAAACCAGCTATTGCAAGCTGAAGGTATGTTTTTTTAAGGATAATTATGTACATCATGTTTCATGAAGTTTTTTTGGCTTTGTTGTAAAATGTACACTTACCAAATTGGTAGACAGGATGATGTACTGATAGAAGCCTGGCCTTCTTTTTACACATAATGAAACTCTAAATAATCCAAATAATTTTGAAAAAATGTTAATAATATATGTTTAAAATATTTTGGTACTTAGTTTTACGGCATCAACGTGATTTTTAATCTTTATAGCTTTCATTGTTTTCCACATTTTAAACATGTTTTCTCAATGTATTTCCATATTCTGACATTGTGACATGATTGTTTCCATAACCAGTACTCATACACTTTATACAAAGCATTAAGTGTATGGCATGAATAACATAATTTCTACTGGATAATGTAATAAGACAGTCTACCTCATAACCCCTCCTTTTAATGTCTGTCTTACCTTTTTCAGTCCCCCTCCCCCTTGTTTCCTACTCCTTCCCACTTTTCAAACTACTCCTTCCAACTACTGGTCAACACTATTTTTTATATAATTGATGCAATGCTTGACTATTCATGTGAAACTTTCAGAGCCAAATAATGATATGTTTATGTTTCTGATTCTATGGCAATTTAAATACATAATGGAATCTCAATGGCATTGAGTTTTCATCCAAGAGAAAGAATTTCTATAATCTCCTATATAATTTAGATGTTAACATAATTTCTACACAGGAAATTGGAAGTTGTAAAATACATAATAGAATCTCAGTGACATTCAGTTTTCATCCAAGAGAAGGAATTTCTGCAATCTCTTATATGATTCAAATGTTAACATAATTTGTATACAGGAAATCGTATGTTAGCAGATAAGCAGAAATCCACCTAAAAGATTTGGACTCATACCTATTTGCAGCAGGGGTTTCAAGTAACAGTAGGTGTTTCTATAAAATTCAAGAAAAGTAAGTTTGATATCGTAGTTAACAAAAGTACCCAACTGTATTCTGTATTTTACAATATCCACCCACAAAAATATGTTTAAACCCATATCCCAGCTTCACTGTTTGCACCATGCAATAAATCTAACTTTTTGTGTCATCTATTAATTACTCTTGATAACTATTCAAATTATAATATTAAACTGTTAGGAGACTGGAACATAACTTTACTTCCTTGTTTAGTTAAACATTTTTAAATCACAGTATAAGTAAGATCACAGTGTTAGAAAATATACTGGCAACTTATGATTTGTTTGCACTGCATAGGTGCCTCCATCCTGGAGGAAACCATTTCCACTTTTTGTCCCTCTTGGACGGAGGCAATTAGGTGCTGATTTTAGTGTCTGTTTGAGCCAGACACCCTTGGGAACATGGGTTGAACTTGGATAGGATGTAAGGGCCCTGGGGTCATTAGCCTAGTAACTTCCTGTGATCCCTGTTTACTCATACTCATATAGATCAAGGGTAATTATTTTTTCCTGAAGTCCACATCACTTGCTTCATCATTTTTGTTGTCAACTCCATGTCTATTTGTGACCACGTTAACACCTTTGAATTTTAGGAGTGTGCTAGAGAGCCCAAGCAAGGTGGGTGCTTAGGCTCAGAGATCAGAACAAAGGGTCAGGTATAAAGTAGTTAATCGACCAGATCAGATGTTGTCTCTCTGTTTGATTCAACAACTGGGTTATCATATCTGACTGGATCCATTCAACCTTGGCTCTTTTTCAAGAGTCTGGAACCAGGGCTCTGTCTCCTCCCCCTATCCATAATTCTCTCTCTGGTCCCCAGATTACCTCAGATATTATTTGCTGCTTGATTCATCGGGATATGAGATTTGAAGGCTTTGATTTTTCAACAAAAATAAATGCAATTTATAGCTTTTGATATGTTTTAGCTATTTCCACGGATATTCTTTTTTTGGAGATTTTTTCCTACTTTTGGTACGTCCTTCCGTTTCTTAAATATATATATGCGTCTTGTATTTTTTTTAGAGGGCTTAAAACTTGTTTCCCTATATTTTTGTCTTTTCTTGCACTAGTTATTTTGGGATAATTTGTGGTGTTTGCTATTCCTTCCGATCATTGTATTGCAGTGGTCAATTGTTTGCTGTTACTGTTATTTGTTTACCAGTATGTCAGACAATGCCACTAGGTTTAAAATATGTTCTGCCTATGGCCATAAGATTCCACCACAGGTCTATATTAAATTGTAGACAGCTCACAATGTTGACTCTGAAATGTTCGACACCAAAATGTCGAACTACTAAAATAGCAAATGGCCATATAACCAATTTCTTTCCAACAGAAAGAAATTGGTTGGCTATTCCATGACACCTGCCCTTTCCCTGAGTGTAGTGTGGTCTTGGAGTTAGAATATTTAGTTGGGGGGGGGTTTGGGGGACGAAGCCTCCCACTTAAATATAGTTGTTTATGTGTGTTGTTGTTGTTTGGAAAGAAATCGGTTATATGGCCATTCGCTATTTTAGCAGTTTGACATTTTGGTGTTGAACATTTCAGAGTTGACATTGTGAGCTGTCGACATTTTAATATAGACCCTTCCACCACAGGATTCACATTCACTGTGCATCTACTGCCGAGGGGTCTCATAGATTATGACTGTGAGGTATACACTTCTTTCAGGGCTAGGGCACCATAAGAATGCCAAAATAAGTTCATGCTGAATGAACTTCTTCCTGCCCAACTGCAGAGTTCAGCCACTCTTGCCCCAGAGGTTTCTTTTCCTTTCACTAAAAAGATGGAGAAAGTAAAAGTTTCAAAAGGAGAAGGAGAAAGAAAATCCCAAGGAGTTAGGCAGGGAAAAGGAAAAAGAACAAGAAAAGAAATCTGAAAAGTCCAAGTAAAGGTCACCAGAGCCATCACAACTTTCTGTCCCAGCCACAAAGACACCAAGGTATTTGGATCTGGAACTTCATTGGATCTGGTCTGGAGCCAGGGAGTTTAAGGCTCCATTCCCTGTTCCTGCAAGAAAAGCAGTCTTCTTGGCTACATTGGGTGGCTTCATCCCTCAAGTCCTTCTGCTTGTCAAGGAGTCTTTCAGAAGCTGATTTTGACAGGATGATGAGGAATTTCCCTCGGCCACAGATTCAGTTGGTTGTCATCCCAGTACCAATCCCTTTGATGGCTCTGGGTATGGCCTATATCACCCCTCCATTGTTTCTCCTGTTCCTGTCTGACTGTTGGAGCTGAAGACCAAACTCTGCCCAGTAGAGCACCTACATCAGAGCTCACAACTTTTTTGACTTTGACACTGAAGGTTCCCTCACTCTCTAGACTCTGGCCTTGTCAGATCAGGTTGAGTCTCAAAGCCAAAGCACCAAAGCTGATCCTCAGGGGTTAGGGTTCACTCTCAACTTATCAGAGCTGTCTCTTCTCATTTGTGCCTCAGCACTCCACAGCTCAGTACCATTTTCATCCTCAGAGTCGGGTCAGGTTAGAATCAAGGGCATTCCACCTCTTCCCTCTGCAGCTCAGGTGGGTGCTCCATCATTCATCATTTCATCTTTGGCCTTAAATGCATTTGAGAGGGTTCTTTCCAGGTTCAAAGAAGAGATGTCTGTATCCCACTTGGCTTCATCTAGACATCCCATTGATTCTGTTTCCATAACCACTCATCTTCATCAACAGGAACAGTCAGCCTCCTTCAGCCTTGGGTGTTGTCACCATGCAAGCTCCCCATCAGATTCCAAGCCTTCCCCAGAACCCCTCACAGGAGAGCTTCCTAAGAAACAGGCTTGTAAATGAAGGCATTTGGACTCTTCATTGGAGCCAGTCATTGAAGACACAGATTTTGATGAGAAAGAAGGTTCCCACGATTCCATCTAGAAGATATCTCATTTGTAGACATTTTGGAGTTAATGAAGCAAAGAGGGGGATTGGATCTCTGACACTCCCTCTCCTGAGGAGTTGGTGTACCTCGAGTTCAAGGTATTCCAGGATGACTCTTTGACCTCTTGGGTGGTTCTTCCCACTGGCAAACTAATAGACCGAGTCTCTCAGTAGGCATCAGTAGTAAGCCTGATATGGTGGAGTGAATTTTACAAAATACAGATAACATTTTGGTGACCCCATAGGACTAGGTTCCACTAGGGTAAGGGTCTCCAGTAGATGCTGTGGTTGTTGTGGCTGCCACAAGGAAGGAACTCTCAGAGGAGATCATGTCTGTTCATACCCCTAATAGAGAATCTAGGACATTGGACAGATCTGGGAAATTGATGTATGCTTCATTGACTTTTGTATTTAGAGTGCTGAACTACCTAGCTCATATGACACATTTTCAGAGGGACTTGATGAAAATGTTGACAAAATCCCTCTCCCCTAACCTATCCTGTGATCATACAAACATCAGTGGACTCCCAATTGTTTACTCTTCAGTCAATGACTAATGTATCCATGTATCTGTTTTCTAACATAACTGATGGTACAGTCAGGAAAGCAGGCACTGGCATGCCTGGACGCACCTATGTGACTTTTCAGAAGACTTCAAAATGTCCTTCATCAATGCCCCCTTTGATGGCTCAACCCTGTTCAGACCAAAAGTGAAGGAACTGCTTACCAGTACTGCACAAGAAGGCAAAACCCTGTCTGCAGTTGGCACATGCTTTTCCACCCCACAAAGGGCATTCTCCCAAAACCAAAAGGAGGAGCAAAAAGCTATGGTTCCTAAAATCCCATGATTTTGGCCTGGATGCTTCTGCAGACAGACACTTCTGGGGTGGGGGGGGGTAACTTTAATGGACATTGCCGAAGAGGCAGAGGTGGACCATAAAATCAGAGGACACATGGTCCTTTTATGGTGAAACCCTACCAGTGTTCCTGAATGGTTGCCTGACTGCAGCACTCTGGAAGCATTTGGGAGGCATTTATCCTTGTACTCTCAAGCCTGGCAGACCATCAGCCAAGATTCCTGGATACAGTGGATAATTATCAGAGGCTATGTTATTCCCTTTGTTCCCCTCCTCAGAAAAAGAGGAAAATTCCCATCATACCACCCAGTGAGATGGAATTTCCACCAGCAGAAGTAAGAAAGGTGCTAGAAAAGACAGTCATCCAGCAAGTCCCCCTAAACCAATCAGAATCTGGTATTTATTCAAGGTTCATTTTAATTCCAAAGTAAACAGGTGACCTAAGGCCAATCCTGGACCTAAGTCAACTCAAACAGTTTGTGAAATGCAGTTATGGTTCAGTCCATTCCACCTCTGCTGAAGAAGGATGACTGGATATGCAAAATATCATATCAATCTAGCAAAGCAGTCGAGGAGATGTCACTATTTCAGGCTGGTTGCCAAGCATTTTCATTTCAGATCACTGCCCCACAGGGTGTTTACCAAATGCATGGTAGTGGTTGCAGCAGAGGTTCCAGGTGTTCCCATATTGTAACAGCAAACAAGTGGTGTACCTGGCAAAGTGTTCTCAGTGTCCAGCTTTCTATATCGGGAAAACCGATAGGAGGCTCAATGAAAGGATATAATATAGCATTAAGAACAACAAATTGACTAACGCCCTAGCCAGGCACCACAATGACAATATAGGGCATGAGTTTAAGTTTAGGGTCATAGACCAACAAATCAGGGATGCAAGGGGAGGATACGACTCATTGAAGTTAGAAAGGAAAGAACTCTTTTGGCAGTTGCGAGTAAACACAAACCAGAGGCCAGGTATCAATGAAATGAGTTCTATAGCATGCATTCTTAGATTAAAAAACCTGGAGAGGTGAATGTTGTCCCCTATGGTTAATTTCTTGCAATTGCCACTAACCCTGAATTGTTGGACATGACTAAATACGAATGCAAACAATATTGTAAATAATACTGTTTACATCTATGTACTGGTACACAGTTACTTGGACTATTGCCTCCAGTTGTGAACAAGTTGACCTTGCTTGTTCAACTAGTGTCTGTTTAACTTGAACTTTTCCATCTATGACTTATACTGGCTAAGTACCGACAGTGACTTTATGTCCACTCACTTAGGGGGATTATAAAAGGGGACTATGTCAGTGGTTAATGAGTTAAAAGTGCATCACTTAATGGTTATGGGGTAACAATAATGGCTATACTAATATTTTTATATATTTGTATGTATACCCATACATTTTTACTTATATTTTAATACTAATTTTCATTTTTATTTTCATTTCCTATTAAGTTTTAATATTAGGTATAATACGGTTTCAACACAGTAAATTTGATTAATAAAATTTATACGAAAAATTTGAAAATCTATATACACTCTAGGTTTAGTACTAGCACTACAAACAATAAGTAGTACAGATACTTTAAGGGGTGAACATTTAAGGGCTCGGTAATTATTACCTGGCGAATGTAGAACATTTAGGACTATTTATGCATTTTTTATACAATAATATTCCCATGAAATACTGTTTATGAATATGTTTGTTTACACAGTAATGTAATTGCCGTCTTTGCTTTTGTGCTTGATGAGAATTGTGACAAAGAAACATAGTTTCGAATTGACCATGTTACCTTGACAATTAATCAACAACAGGTCAAAGTATGTAGCCAATTATTGAATTGGTATATAATTGATGTAATGCCTGTGTTTCACTGTTTACAAGCTTCTGATGAAGTCAGGTACACGTCCTTGACGAAAAGTGTATTGAAATTTAACGCACTTTAAGCCTAATAAATTTACTGATTTTATTTGTGAAGAGGGTTCCTGTTCCAGTTGCTTAGTTTATTGGTCGTTCATTCACAACACTTCTTGGTTTGCCTTGTTTGCGTGGAATGGAACCAGGCAGCCCTCTTACACAAAATGACAACTCGCAAGAGAGCGGAGGAAACTTAACAGCTCTAATTGAGCTTTTAACACAGAAGGTGGATTGCTTATCACAGCAAGTCGAAACGGTAACCTGTGCTCAACGGGAAGTACAGAATGGAGAGAATTCTATAACAGGAGGAACAACAGTCGACAAACAGGGGCAGAATAGTGGAAACAGGAATGCTCCCCAGGGACCAACAGGAAACAATGGAATAAGGCAGACCTGTGGCAACGGAACCAACGGACCGAATGGACTGAGAGCAAACGGTGACGAACACTCCACACCAACGGGGCTTCCAGGAACTAGACGTTCACGGGCGGATGGGCTTACCTCCACGGCACCTTCCTTGGATGTTTGGGTGCATAGGGAGTTCTCATTTGGTGAAACAGGACTAAACACTAACCAAGCGAGTGAACATGAGGTAAGCCTCGATTTATCAACCAGACTTAATCTATTTGATGAAAAACTGTTTAAAGTTAGGAAGTTGCAACTTGAAGTTGCATACTTCCATGAATGCATCAGAATCAAGATAGTGCCTAAAGGTTTAAGGCACTGGCAGTTCCCTGCGGGACTAGTGGAGGGATTATCCTTCCATACTGCCTTGATTGAACTTTTTGATAAACACGGGCTGGAGTTGCTGGCCCTGCTATGTGAACAATACCAGATTTCAATTGATTTATTACTGGGGGAAATTGATGAACTTGACCTCCTTATTAAAAACGATGTTGACTACCAGAGGTACCAGTTCGAGTACGAAAGGTGTTTTGTGAGTATTGATGAACACCTTACCAAGCTCAATTCCACCAAAAGAAAGAAAATAACTAGGGATGTTAACGATTATAAGAATGGGAAAGCCTACCCAAAACCAGCAATTTATTCCAACCCCATCCCCGTAGCACGAGGGGACGCTACTAGGAGGGGGCAGGCCATTGTGAACCAACAAGTTGAATCTAGTAACAACGTTGAGGGGGAATTGGAAGACGACATGGGATACAACGGGCCTTTAAAGAGCAATGAGATTAGGAAGTGAGAGGCTAGCAAACCAGGATAATAATCCGAGTGGTAACAACAACATTAGATTCAACCGAACCGGGACCAATAAGGGAGCATCCCAGGCTCAAAAGTTTCCATCGGGAGCCTCCAACCAGCGGCCATTGAACAACAAGAGGAAGGGGGCCAGGAGGAAGAGGTGGTAAATCAAGGGGAACGGTTTGGTCAACAATACAATGACCATCCAGACTGCAAGATTTTGCTTAATAAAGATGGTGACTTCAAGGTGTTTAATTACACTGACTATAACATTAGCGCTGATATAATTGAATTGTTATCTAAGGGCAACACCTTTGTTCCTTCCTCCCATTACGACTTAGCGCACACTTTGGTTGATTTAAAGTTATTTACTAGAAAGCTTAATCTGTCATTGTTATTGGGCAATGAACTTAACAAAAGGTCCGAATTTTATGTGTCAAGTGTTTTTAATCCCCCATTACACCCTGTTTTGGCGATTTTTGAAAAAGTAACCGAAATGGACTTAAGGAATTTGAAAAAACAAACATCAAGGTATAGGCGAAATGCCCACAACACCACTAAGAACGAAAGGGACGACTTCACGTTCCTTAGAAAGGCTCCTATACGCTTGATGAAACCAGACAAAGGGGGAGGGATTACTGTTATGACTAATGAGGATTACACTACTAGAATGAATCACATTCTAGATAGTGAAACCTACTTAAAGGTAACCACTAATGAGATGAATGGAGCCCATCAGAGGGTTAAAGCTTTCATAGAGGAACTCTATGTGGAGGCACAAATTGACAAAGAACTTACATTTACATGCATCAGTTAACACCTAGAACCCCAGTCTTATTTGGAATTCCCAAAATCCATAAAAATATTAATAACCCTCCCATGAGGCCCCTAGTGGATGGGAGGAAAAGCATTACTTACACGTGCACTAAGGTATTGGACAGGATTTTGCAAAAATATGTAAAAAAGGAAAAGCAAATAACAAAAGATTCATGGTCCTTTCTTGAATCAATCAATATGGTGGACTTCTACCCAGAGTGCCTACTGGTTACAATAGACGTAAAGGACCTTTACTCTTCCATTCCCCACAATATAGCAATGGACTGGGTCCCTGCAATGTTGAGGACCTTGGGGGCACCTAATGAAGAAATCCAATTGGTAGGGGAATTTATTGATATGGTCCTTTCATATAACTTCCTGATGTTTAATAATGAATTGTACCATCAAAAAATAGGGGTAGCCATGGGCTCCCCATGTGGTGGAAGTATCGCCAACTTGGTTATGGCACTCTGGGAGAGATCTAACATATTGACAGAGGAAGCCACCAACTCCAATATAACTTTCTACACTAGGTTCCTGGATGACATATTTATGGTATACCAAGGAACAGAGGTAGAACTTAATGAGTTCATGACAACCCTCAATAACTCCACTGATTTCCTTTCTTTTATATTTAAATATAGTAAGGATAGAATAGACTATTTGGATATAGACTTGAGAAAGGACTATGATAATAATGAATGGGTGTCTAAAATACACCGAAAGGAAATGTACTCCAACTCCTTGCTGCACTATTCAAGCTGTCACCCGAAACATCAAAAGAAATCGGTAGTAAAGGGACAGCTTGTTAGAGCAGCACGAATGACTAGTAACGATAAAGAGTTTTTGGAGGAATGTCAGGTTTTAATACAATTTTTCCTCAGGCGGGGATATCCCTTTGGGTTTCTACTTGAAATTACAGAGGAAGTCAAATGTAAAAGAACTCTAAAAGAATATGCCCCTTTGTTAAATAACGATCGCAACAACCAAGTTCGAACAACAATACAAAGACGCAGGGTCACCGATGATTCCAGTTTCTCCTGTGGTTTTTGTTGTACATTTAACTTGGATTCACATCGAATATACAACATCATTTTGAAAAACTGGGAGTTTTTAACTAATGATGGTGAATTCCAGTCCATATTACCAAACAGACCTAAAATAGTCTATAAACGGGGCAGCAATTTAAAAGAGCTATTGGAAGGTACTAGGCAACCCTATACAACTAAGTTAGGAATGTTCAAGTGCAATATGTGTAGGTACTGCAAGTACATAGATGAAAGTTCTAATTTTGAAATTGGTGACTTAAAGTTTCGGGCCATTTCCAAGTTTAATTGTAACAGCAAACAAGTGGTGTACCTGGCAAAGTGTTCTCAGTGTCCAGCTTTCTATATCGGGAAAAACGATAGGAGGCTCAATGAAAGGATATATGAACACCTATATAGCATTAAGAACAACAAATTGACTAATGCCCTAGCCAGGCACCACAATGACAATAAAGGGCATGAGTTTAAGTTTAGGGTCATAGATCAACAAATCAGGGATGCAAGGGGAGGATACGACTCATTGAAGTTAGAAAGGAAAGAACTCCTTTGGCAGTTGCGAGTAAACGCAAACCAGAGGCCAGGTATCAATGAAATGAGTTCTATAGCATGCATTCTTAGATTAAAAAACCTGGAGAGGTGAATGTTGTCCCCTATGGTTAATTTCTTGCAATTGCCACTAACCCTGAATTGTTGGACATGACTAAATACAAATGCAAACAATATTGTAAATAATACTGTTTAACTACATCTATGTACTGGTACACAGTTACTTGGACTATTGCCTCCAGTTGTGAACAAGTTGACCTTGCTTGTTCAACTAGTGTCTGTTTAACTTGAACTTTTCCATCTATGACTTATACTGGCTAAGTACCGACAGTGACTTTATGTCCACTCACTTAGGGGGATTATAAAAGGGGACTATGCCAGTGGTTAATGAGTTAAAAGTGCATTCACTTAATGGTTATGGGGTAACAATAATGGCTATACTAATATTTTTATATATTTGTATGTATACCCATACATTTTTACTTATATTTTAATACTAATTTTCATTTTTATTTTCATTTCCTATTAAGTTTTAATATTAGGTATAATACGGTTTCAACACAGTAAAACTGATTAATAAAATTTATACGAAAAATTTGAAAATCTATATACACTCTAGGTTTAGTACTAGCACTACAAACAATAAGTAGTACAGATACTTTAAGGGGTGAACATTTAAGGGCTCGGTAATTATTACCTGGCGAATGTAGAACATTTAGGACTATTTATGCATTTTTTATACAATAATATTCCCATGAAATACTGTTTATGAATATGTTTGTTTACACAGTAATGTAATTGCCGTCTTTGCTTTTGTGCTTGATGAGAATTGTGACAAAGAAACATAGTTTCGAATTGACCATATTACCTTGACAATTAATCAACAACAGGTCAAAGTATGTAGCCAATTATTGAATTGGTATATAATTGATGTAATGCCTGTGTTTCACTGTTTACAAGCTTCTGATGAAGTCAGGTACACGTCCTTGACGAAAAGTGTATTGAAATTTAACGCACTTTAAGCCTAATAAATTTACTGATTTTATTTGTGAAGAGGGTTTCTGTTCCAGTTGCTTAATTTATTGGTTGTTCATTCACAACACTTCTTGGTTTGTTCCCATATTTAGACAATTAGCTCCTTACCACACCAACCAAGGATCTACTAGTTCAGTGCAGGGACTTCTTCTTCCATTTTGATCCACAGTTGTGGATTATTATCGGTCCTGCCAAGAGTCAGATAACATCAATGCAGAAGACAGAGTTTATCAGATGCCACATGGATACAAATTATCAAAAATCAGACTCCTGCAATCCAAAATATTGTCTTTGCATCAGGTAGCTTCAGATGTCCTTTGTCACTCTATTTTCCCAGCAAGACTTATTCTCTGCCATTTAGGCTTGATGGTTGCTTTGATCACACTAGATCCCAAGCAAGGTATTATATGAGAATTTTGCAGTGGACACTGTCTGTTCAATGGTCTTTGATGTCATATCCCTTTCATGTACAAATGCTTCTCACACCAATACGCAGGAAACACATCACTTGGTGGCTGGGCTGACCTCCAGTGTAATGTCATGGGGTCAACCATTCTCCCCACCAACCCAGGTAGCCACTGTGACCATGGACACTTCCTTTCTGGGGTGGGGAGGATTTTGAGGGAAAGACTGTTCCGGGTTTTTGGTCATCGACAGAGGCCTGTTTTCACATCAGTGTCTTAGAGACAAGGACAGACTTCCTAGCACTGCAAGCCTTTCAGGATTCCCTCCCCAATGGCATGATCTCCATCTAAGATGGACAACATGGCTGTAGTATTGCATAGTAACAAGCAGGGAGGAAATAGTTCATATCTACTGTGCCAGGAAGCCTTGTAACTGTGACAATGATTGATGTCTTCCCACTGCTTTCTAAATGCAATATACATGCTGGGGACTTCCAGTGTTTTGGCAGATAAACTGAGTAGATCTAGTCTTCTGCTGTATGAGTGGTTTCTCAATCATGAAGTGGTGACACAGATTTTCCATTACTGGGGTCAACTTTGCTGCAATCTTTTTGCTTCATACCTAAATAAGTGGAGTAGTTACTTTGCCCTGATCCCTCCACAGGGAGTGATACCAAGGGATGACCAAGTCCAAAATTGGCCCCAGAGCCACCTTTATGCTTTTCACCTTTTCCTCTGATAACAAAGGTTCTTCAGAAAGCCAGGAGGTGTAAGACCAAAATTATCATCATTGCTTCCTTTTGACACTGGCAGGTTTGGTTCTCCTTTCACTTGCCTCATCTTGTACATCCACCTTGGGTGTTGGACCCTCTTTCAGACCTTTTATATCACCCATCTAGTCAGCCTCTCTGACAACTAAAAACCTTAGAATTGACCACATGGTGTCTTCAACTGTGTTGGTGGCCAGGGATACCAGGCTTTCTGCTGCAGTTATTCAAATTTTATCCTCCTCACAAAAATCAAATACCAGAAAAGTTTACCTCAGCAAATAGAAAAAAAAATACCATATGGGCTTGCCCCATAGGTTTAGACCTTTTCTCAGCTCTTTTATTGCTTTTAGACTTTTGGGCAGAATTGTTTAAAGGATCCAGTTTTTCAATTATTAAAGTACAGCTAGTGGCCATTTCCAATTTTCACATGGGACAGAATCCAATGTCTATTGCTTCTTTAAAGATTTCCAAGGCCTTTTTGAAAGGAACCTTCCTTGTAAGACCTCCATCAGAAATCTGGTTCCCCCATGGGATATTACTTTCATACTGCATACTTTGACAAAAGCTCACTTCAAGCCTGCTTCTTGTGGATCTAAAATGTCTGTTCTTGGAAAACACTTTGATGGCTATCACCTCTGCAAGGAGGATTTTGGAGTTGCAAGCATTATCATGCAAACCTCCATATCTGTTTTTTCATAAAGACAGAGTATCCTTGAGAACAAATCCACACTTCTTTCCAAAGGAGACCTCTAAAGCAAACCTTAATCAAACTATGAATCTACCAGTGTTTTCCCAAAGTTCTCGAACAAAGGGGAATACACCTTAAATTTGCTAGACGTTCATCATCAACTCAGGCTTTATTTGCACAGGACAAAGGATATCAGAGAGTCTGATCAACTTTTCCTTGCCTTTTCAAAATCTAAGTTATATCAAGAACTCTCTAAAGAAGTGCTGTCCATGTGGCTTTCTGACTGTATTGTCTTCATTTATGAAAAAATGAGACTGGGCTTACATTGCAAAAAAAGGGTCATTCTACCAGAACAGTGGCTATTTCCAATGCCTTTATGGATAGGGTTCCTATTGAAGAGATTTGTGCTGCAGCTACCAAGCCTAATTGTTTTTATCTTTGTGTTGCACTATAAGTTGGATAGACAGTCCAGATCCCATATATCAAAATAACACAGTCAATAGGAAGAAAGAAGTCTTCAGAGCAGAGTACCACTGAAAAGGCTTTATTCGCAATGCTAAGCTCTTTCGTCCCCAAGATATCAGGACTTCATCAGAAGTGACAGCACTTTGAGGTTTGTCTACATAAAAGGATTGTATCCAGAGGCTTAAGGATCCTGAAAATGTCGACTTATGGTGAACAGTATCCAGACCTGCTTGCAAGGTGGCAGAAGCTTAATCTAGAGGTGAGCTTTAATTATTTGAATCTGTTAATTGACTTTTTTAAACCTGAGGAAGAAGCCCTTGCCACAAAGATTAATGAGCAATTGAATGGCCTATATGACTGCTTCCCTGGGGGCATGGTTGACTCTTCAGTTGATAAACTTATTGTCACTGCTTTACTGTTTGAAAGAAAATTGCTTCAGCAAAAGTGGCTTAAGATTGAGAGAGATAGTAGGGATTTTAACTTGGAAAATGTTTTCACTTGGCCCAAGAACAGTACCCCTCCACATAGTAGGTCTAGATTAACTTCCAATCAGACTTCCAGTAGAAATGAGCATACCAATATTCCGATGAGTGTAACAAGCACAGCATCCATGAATGACACTACAGTTTTTTCCACTACTACTAAGTCTCATAATGGATCTTGCAATAAGGAACCTAGTAACACAGTGACTGAGAGATCTGCTGGTAATCATTCTTCTGTGAACAGTGATGCTGATATCAATGGAGTGGATGGCCTACAAGGGACTATAACCCTAGTACTAGGCAATGATGTGAGACAGAAAACTCCGACAAGCCTTAACAACAGCATGGATGGCAGAAATACAGGGTACAGCAATGGCTATATCACCTTCCCTTTATCCACTGCCAAGGACCACCGTTCTAACAGGAATCACTCACAGAGCAGGGGAAGGACAAAGAGTAAACTGCCAGTGGAACAGAATACCAGTTAATCACTCAAGAAGATGTGGAAACAAGTCACAACTTGATTGTTTGGAACTTGTCCAAAAGATGTTTGACCCCTCATGAGTTATGTATACTGGGGAAGGGACTTTCCTTTATACCTGCACAACATGGAGATGTGACAGATACTGTTCTAGATATTAGGATGTTTGCACGCAATGTTTCACTGAAAATACAGTTTGGGGGTGTGGATACTGATACTACTGATGATGCTGATATTAATATTTTCAAGAAACCAAGCCTGTTTATAACTAATCCACACCCTCTTCTACATGCATTTGTTAAATTAGTAGAAAATGATTTACATCAAGCCTTTTAGAGCTCCAGAACTAATCATTATAGTAACTTTACTCAGTATGAAAAGACAGCTCTACATACATTATGAAATGACATGACCATATCCATTAGACCAGCTGATAAAGGTGGCTCCATAGTAGTGATCAACAGGTCAGACTAGTTTAATTCTATGAAAGAAATGTTAGGTGATAATTGGTATTACACTGTTATCACCAAGAAAGACATTGATTGTCTTATAAGAACTATTAGGAGTACCTTGAATAATTGTTTACAAGATAAAATAATCAGTCTTGCACCTGGAAAAAATGGAATTAAGGAAGAAGTAAACAAAGGTACATGGAGTGATGCCATCAATATAAGTGGGCCAGACAAGATCATAGGCATATCAGATGACAGGAATGGAGGAAAGGACATGAAAAACAGAGGAAATATGAGGAAAGTATAAAAAAAAAAGATACACTAAGAACAAGAGTTGGTCAAAGCAGAAATCTGTCAGAAAAGGAGTCTAGCAGCAATCATAATGTATGCACATGACTGCATGCTTATTGTTGGAGAATGCTGAGATGGCCATCAAGGCAATAATGCCACATTTGAAAGATTTGAAAGGACCTTTGAGCTTAGATGCAACCAGCAAAAGAGTGGGGGACAGGATAGGGGAAATAAAGAAAAAGTGAGGAGTGGAATTCACTCAGGAGAGGGGATACCATATATATATTTAGGCATATATGTAGGCCCCACATTAATTGATACAACAATAACAGAAGCTGAAAGAGCAGGCACAAAGAAATCACTAACCTCGAAAAAGAGCATAGCAAAATTAATTTAAAATGGGTGGCGAAAGCCAAACACACTCTGGCTAGGCTTATAAATGCCCTAGGGCAGATAGCCTAGTATGAACCTATGAACCTATGAAATAATTTGGGATGGTAAGAGGGGAAATACAGGAAATACTGGACAGTGGAAGACATAAAATATTCACACAATTAGATAGAAGCAACATAATTAGAATGATAATTCTCCCAGTTATAGTGCATGTCCTAAGAATCCTACCAGTAGACCCAATGGAAACTAAATTGCTAAAATTATAGAAGGACCTGGAAGGCTGGATAGTGAATGGAAAAGCGAGAATGTTCTCAAAAATCACACTAAAACTGAGTATGAAAAAGGAGGCTGGTGACTCACACACATGGCCATGAATGCCTCAGCATATAATCTACATAGATGGGTAGATAATAAAGGGGAGACCAAAAGGCAAAAGGAGATAGGCAAAATAGGATGGAGGAAAAATATGAAACAATGAATTAGGAGGCACCAAAGAGATGGGACAACATGACATGGAGACAAGAGAAAGAAATGGACATATAGGAGTTAGGAGAAAGAGACACTCTAACAGGGAAGAAACAAAAAATAGAAGGAAAATGTGATGAGGTGAATATGAGTTAACAAAGGAAGGGGGGAAAAGGACAGAGAGTATACAAACCCTACAGGAATTAATACATGCATTTGGATAGCACAAAAAAGGATGGATATATTCACACATGACTGACAGAAACATGGCTAGAGAAAAAGCTGAAACCCAGGAAAAGATAAGAAAGGAGAGAAAGGAAAAGAGAACCTCATGCTGGAAATTGGGAAAACAGGTTGAGACTAGAACCAAAATGAAGACCTGGTGTGAGGGGGAGTTGAGGAAGCTACGGAGAATGAGATAAGGAAAATATTCGAGAAGAAAGAAAGATGGCAGGCTGGGGAAGCTGAATGTTGAAAAGTCCTCAAAATGACAACAACGCTGCAGAAAATGCATAGGGAGGGAGGGAGATCAGATATTGACAATGTTGCACATATGGCATATTACCCTGAAAAGATTATTTAAGAGGGAAAGAACACAGACTCAGGATTCTGGAGATGCAATCAGAAGACACACCTATGAAACCTAATTTCTAGGAGTGTATTTGGCACAAAATAGCTGGACAGAAGCTCTGGAAATCTGGAAGAGAATGAATAGAAAATAGAGATACAGCTCTTAAGAATTTTGTATGTGGGATATAGAGAATGAATGAAGTGGATAGTAAAAGATCTTTAGGTGATAAGACTAATTACTGGAGAGGTAAACAGTGTAATATCTAGAAAATGGAAAACAAGGAGCAAGTGTTAAAAATGGGGAACTGGGCAGGAGCTTTCTAAGAAGTGCAAGAAGTAAAAAGGAGTAGAAAATGAGAGGGGTGGGAGAAAAAGAAAGGGAAGAATGGTAGGAGATGATAGATTGCTACCTGTCAAAAGACAGGTGGCGGATGAAAGTCACTCGATTAGTAATGAGAAATAGTAGATGACTGGTGCAAAATAAAAAAGTGCACCATGCATGAGGGTTGTGTAGTATGTAATTGTGAGTGGATATGAAAAATAAAGTGATTTTTTTAATTTAAATTTTAGTTTTTGAACATTCAGATTTACCCTTTAGCTAGAGATGCAACACAAATTTATTAAGAATAAGGAGGATCTGAGGAAAGTAAAATTTTACTAAATCACAAAAATGATAATTACAATTCCTATGATATCAGATGGGCTTAATTAAAATTAGTTATCAGTGGCCTTAGTTTGGCTGCTTATAGTAATAAGAATAATAAGAAAAATATTCAGAATTGGGTCTAGTTCAAAAGATCAAAGTTTAAAAATTTCAAACCCCATATGGTCGAGATAATATGATCAAGCTGAACCATTTTGACTGAGATTACTGTATAGCTGTGATTGAGGAATCTGCCCTTTTCCATGTGATCATGGAGTTGGTATATATAATTAGCACAAGACTGTGTCTGGAGGTGCAGCGTGGCTTGCCCTGCCCCACCAAAAGTATTGTTTTCCTTGTTTCTGGATTTTCAGCATTTAAAAATGTTGATCATATGGTCTCAATCATATGAGATTCTACACTTTAAAACTTCAATCTTTTTAACTAGATAATCACAATTTAGTCTCTTTCACAAAGCAAATTTTTTAATTAGATAAGGAACTCAAAGGTAATTCTGGAAGAAATGGAATTAAGGAAAAAGTAAAAAAATCCTACACTTAATAGAAGTACAAAAAAAAAAAGAAAAACTTTCATGTAGCAAATCAGTCTTACGATGAAGCCTATATGTTTAGTTATACTGAATGGGGTAGCATCCCTCTAAAATTACTAATGATTATTTTAAAAATTAAATATCCAAGCAATAATATTCAAAAAATAATTGAGAAGACATTTCACTAAATTTCACTAAGTTACAAAATATTTTGCAAAAATTTGTTGAAATCTACAAAAATATTTTATTCTACTAATACAAATATCTGTTCTCAAGACATTGATAGATCTTTACAAACTTTTATGCCATCTTTGGCACTGATCCCCCAATTGATAAATTAGAACAACCCTTTATTCTAAAAAAGTACATGAAACAATTGAGAGCTTAACACCTTTCAAAACTCTAGGTACAAATGACTACACCATGCTTTTATGAAATATTTAAGTTAGCAATCACCCCAATATTACTTAGTTTATTTAATCATATCGAAGATTGCATTAGGGATCCCTATTCGAAACAATTGAGAAAAAATACCTATCGCAAAACCCAATGCAATTCCATATTTAATTATTAATCAGAATCACATTTATTGGCAAATTATGCATGCATACAAGGAATTTGACTCCAGTTTCAGTGACTCTCCAAGTATACATTACATAAATGACATGCATACAACTATTAAGAACAAGGCAAATGACATACATGCAACTGTTATGAACAAGACAAAAAGTAAATATACATATACATACAAGGTGCAAAGTGCAACTCAGTGCAAGAAATACTGAAATAAACTCTGAAAGAAACAAGTATTAACAATATGCAAACATTACTAGAAAATCTTCAGAGGCTTGGGAAAAAGAATGCCTCAACCTAATAAGCTGAGTTAACCATTTATGAGCTTGATGGCCTGTGGGGAAAAAAAGCTGTTCTTATATCTGCTTGTTTTGGTGCATATTAATCTATAATACTTGGCTGATGGTAATAGTTCAGAAAGATGGTGGCCTGGATGTGAAGGGTTTGTGATGATCTTCCCTGCCCCTTTCATGACTCTGGAATAGCGCAGGTCCTGTAAGGAGGGCAAACTAGCAGCAATGATATTTTTGGCAGACCTGACTATTCAATGTAACCTATTTTTGTCATGATTAGCCAGAGATCCAAAACACACTGTTATGGATGAGCTCAGAACAGACTCAATGACTGCTGTATAGTACTGAATCAACAGTTCCTTTGGGAGGTTGAACTTCCTCAGCTGTCACAGAAAGCACATTCACTGTTGTGCCTTTTTTTTATGATGGACCCTACATTGGTCTCCAACTTCAAGTCCCGGGAGATTATAGATCTCAAAAACTTGAAGGATTCCACATCTGACACAGCAGTATTAAATATAAAGAGGGAGATAATATTGTAGCACTACTCCTAAAGTCACTGTCATCTCCACAGTTTTAAGAGTGTTCAGTTCTAGGTTATCAAATTAGTTAACGCTGATATAAAATTAATGACTATAGCCATATTTAAATGATGCTACTCTGCAGGCAATTTTATGATTTCAGATATCCATGTTTGTTTTATGCAAGCCTGTTGAACTCTAGACAGTAAACTGATGCTAAAACTTTTTCCATATCATAGTAAGTCAATACCTTGCACTCAAATTGGCACTTTTTGCTGTAGATGCTAGCAGGGTTATCAACAGAATCCATATACTTTCTCTAGTTAAGCTTAAATATTTAGGTGTTTAAGTTACCCTTTCATTTATGGCATATCATTCACACTTTATATAACTAAGTATCAACAGTGTTATCTGTACATAGTTTAACTTCAGCCTCTATTACTGGTATGAGGTAAAGCTGTAGACTTTCTGCTTTTTTTGTTCAATATCTTATGACAGACTATTTTCCAAGGAAATGTAAATTGTAAACTTATCCACTGAATCACATTGGCAGGCCTTCAAATAAACATCCTTCTTTCATGCATGACATCTTAACACAGTTGTACATCCCTATAATTTCCTTGAATTCCTTATTATAAACAATTGATGATTACAGTCAATTTGCTAGCATAAATTAAATTTAAATAAATCAACTCTGTTACCATTTAACTATTGTCATTCCATTCTACCCTCTGACTATGCATCCCTAATAACCTTTTCTATAAAGGACTCAAAATACTTAAAAATAAATATACAACAGATCAAATATAGTTTATATTGGTAAACTTGTAGAAACATGTTAAGTCAAATAATTTGATAGGAGGTACAAGTTAAAATTTAATAATTTGTTAAAGTGTCAGTCTTTAAAATGAATGACTTACCAAAGATTTTCTAGTTTTGCATTAGCACTATCCCAAAAAAGACATAATTATTATTTTAAAGAAATAGGTACATGGACATCTAAATTCTTATGGAATGGAAAATACCTAGAATAAGCTTAAATAAACTGTTATAGTTTAAGTCAAAGTGGGGACCCAAAACTCAAACATTTCCCACATATAAATTAGTAAAATATGACGTTTGTATATATATATATATATATATATATATATATATATATAAAATATATATATATATATATATATATATATATATATATATATATATGTGTATGGATATATATATATATATATATATAGATATATATATATATATATATAGATTATGTGTGTGTGTGAATATGTATATACATATATATATATATATATATATATATATATATATATATATGTATGTACATATATATATATATATATATATATATGTATATTTATATATATATATATATATATATATATATATATAATTTATTTATTTTACATTTGTTAACCGGGAAAGTCCGACTGGATATAGGTCCATTTTCAGTGGAGGCCCGGGATAAAAGCTCTAGACATACTTACATGGATACATACAGTGAAATATTACATAATGGACATTTGTACAAGAATAAATAGATGCATATTCAAGATTTTCTGGAATACATACAGGAGATATTTAGAAATTATTAACTTTTAAGGTAGAACGCATACATTTTCAGTAGTACATGGTTGTGCAAGTTATCATCCTTTCCTTAGTACTTTCCAGTAGGTAAGAGACATCTAATCAATCTTCTAAATCAGTTAATGTATCAGAGTAATAACAATGAAAGTTTATACTTGTAGCAAGGTTTTCATTTATAGATAGTATTTGAGGAGAGATTAGTAAGGATTTGTACAGGGACATAGCCAATGCATTTTTAGGTATTTTTTAAAGAGATATTTTGAATTGAGTTAAGAAGGGAACTGTAGTGAGTTCCACTGGAAATAAGTTCCAGGTTTTGCCAACAGAGTTGGTAAATAGTGATTCACCAGCTGACTTGTTGGATTTTACAGCTTGTACTAGTGTTCTATTGGATATATATATATATATATATATATATATATATATATATATATATATATATATATATATATATACAGTTTGTACTAGTGTTCTATTGGATATATATATATATATATATACATATATATATATATATATATATTTATATATATATATATGTATACACACACACATATATATATATATATATATATATATATATATATATATATATATATATATATATATATATATATATATATATAGGTACATGTCACTTCACCTAAGACCCATTTCACCTAAAACTCATTTCACTGACAAGATGTACAATAAGGCAAGTCAAAGGTATATTTCCTTTTCCCCACTGTAGTGTGATCCTGGAGTTAGTATATATATTAAGGAGGGTGTGGGGTGCACAGCTCCCCACATCGGTGGGTGTGGTGGGTGTAGCCCCCTCCACTTATTTTGGTTTTATATTGTCTGGTTTTGTTTTACATTATTTGGTAAAAGACAACTAGCTGGGGGGCTACGTCCCCCACACCTCCCAATGTGGAGGGCTGCACCCCCCACTCCCCCTTAATATATATATATATATATATATATATATATATATATATATATATATATATATATACTAACTCCAGGATTGCACTACAGTGGGGAAAAGGACATATACCTTTTAATTGCTTTAGAGTACTACTTGTCAGTGAAATGAATTGCAGGTGAAATAAGTTTTAGTTGAAATGAACTTTAAGTGATTTGGTCTCAGTGAAATAAGTTTAGGTGAAATGGATTTTAGGTGAAGTGACATGTACCCATATATATATATATATATATATATATATATATATATATATATATATATATATATGTATATTATTTCAAGATAATGTGCTTCTGCCATGTATTATTACTCTCAGGACTCACTTTTCAGTTGATAAATGCAATGTACTGACTTTGTCTTTAATTGGTGCACATACAGAGAGGCTTACAAGATCTTAAAAAACATGCTTAGATTATATAGTAGTAATACATATTTTTCAAAAACTTACGTTTACCGACAATACAACTTGCAGCTAACTCTGTTGGAAATGTAATGAATACTCTTAAGAATAATCCTTTAAAATTAGTAGACTGTCCAATACATGAACATAAACGATTGTAATAGGTTTTAAGAAACAATGCATTAATCTTAACTGCTGAAATTGTTAATTCATGAGGCTTAAAACCTCATTTTGCTTATAAAGCCAACTTAATTCATATTACAGTAACACTATTTGCTCGTTTGAGGTTTATACATAAATAAAATTTTGAGCTACTTAACATGTTTTTAACTTTCCCGTAAGAAACATTAATTCTCACTTATGTATACCTTACTAACAAATTCAAAATACCTTTTAATGATTCATTCATCTAACTACATGAATATGTGTCTTTATAACACAGACCACAATAGATTGGTCTGAAACCTAGTTTAGAGCTTTTAAGTATATACCTTTCTCAAAGTTTCCATTTCACCAACTGATTCTGCACAATTTATATTTTACCCTTTGTAAAATTGTCACTTGGAACCCAAATTTCCCATACTTGCCTTTTTTTGTCCAGAAAAAAAAAATGATTAACTCTCTATAAGTAAAACCTACTTGGAGCTATTTATTGTCATTCTCAAAGAAAAAATACAATATTCTCTATCATTTGAAAACAGCCTAAACATTCCAATAAATTAATTCTGACATATGATAATGTACTTCATATCATCCTGGTTTGAATTTTTGATATTAAAGAACTGGGTGGACATAGACTATTTCATTCAAAAACATACATGCTTTATTGTTCTAGCATTAAAGTTGCAGAAATTAATGTAGACATTCACTGTCATAATGCTGAAATAGCTTGACTTGTAGTCTAAAATTAACCAGGTTTGTATATAATGATTGTTTTAGATCATTTCTATTGTACATTCTCACTGTCATTGAAAAGAATGGTAAAGAAAATATTTGTTTGCATTTTTTCACCTATTTTCTGCTTTTTTGATACAATGACTGGATTCACCTCTGTCAAATACTTATTCCAAACTTAGAGCAGTATAGTAATTATATTTAAGTGTTGTAACCTTGAGGGTCATATATTTTGTCTTTTTTAAAGTAATTGATTTTATAATTTTGTGTGCATTATGTTGTATCAAGAGCTGAAAAGTAAATTATTTTTATCAATGTGAAACGGCAGCAATAAATAAAAGTGAAATGTATCATAAAGAATATTAAGTTAGGAAGACAGTGACCTCATTCCCTAATAGTGTACATTTTTTTTCAAATTGTATAAAACCATGTGGATCTGTCCCCATTAATATAAAGGGAATGTCTAGGGAAGTAGGGTAATATAAGCCCTTAAGTGGCTATTGAACATAAGATCATCTGATTATGTGCTTATATGATTATAACCCTACTTATAACCCTAAAGTAAAGGTTGCATGTATTGCTATGTATGCACTTACCTTGACCTGCATCCTAACCCTAAGGTCCATAACTATTGCACATTTACATTAGGGAGCTATACCAGATAAGGGACAACTATGACAATTTGATATTTAAAATTTCATGCTTCAGGACGTTCAGTGATTTCACGGTTCGCTATTTATGTGTCAATGTTTAGGTATTCACGTAAGTGAGGTTTCGCTATTTCAATATAGACCCTATGATATCATATAGGATTGACTGAAGTTTATGTACCTTAACACTGGTTAAGTATAGAAGGTAATTCCTCTACTGAGTCATTTGATTCAGAATTATTGAATGTGTATTGTGATGAATAAGACAGTTCACTTATAAAATATCTAATAAATATTAAAAAAAAACTTGTACAGCTCTTGATGTGATACCTAAAACAAAATTTTAAGACTGACTGAAGGATTTTTAGAGATTGGCACTTCCTCAAAAATATCATTTATTTTTGTTTAATTTTCATGTTAATGTATTTCTGGATGGATCAGAGTATTTTCAAAGCAATATTCCTTCAGAAAGTACATTTGCCCAGCAATAATATTTTTAAATAAAGCCAAGCTTTATGTTGCTTTGTCCAATTGTTCATGTGTTTTGCCAATATAATCTTTTGTAATAGTAATTACATATTTCCTTACAAAAGAAGCATGTCTATCTGCTTATTTTATTCCTGGATTTAGATTATTTATTTTAAAGAAAAGTATCTGTTTTAATCTGTTTTGTAGTATATCATGTCATTTGCTCCATTTAATAGTTTAGGCATTGCTTATAATGATTTTTCATTATGTACCGTTATTAACAACAGATCATCTACATAAGCTAAGAATATTATTTCTTATTTTAATGAAGTGATATTAATTTTTAAATGCATAACCTTCAAAAAGGTTCTGCTGTTAGCACAACCTATGGTGATACTGGGCATTCCAGTTTCAGTCCTTGTGTTTCTTCTATAAGACTCAATAGTTTTGCATTATTTATAAATGAAAAAAAAAGGTTTTATTAAACAGTCATATTATTATAATGGAATTTAGAAAGTTAAAAGTTTGTTACAAAAATCACCTATTAGAAGTACTGAAGCCTCTCTTTGCATTGGAAATCTTATACTAACATCTGAGACGTTTGCGAAATTCTGGCTACACATGACAATAGATTGTGATAAATGAAAACAGTATTCCTATTATTATTATTATTATTATTATTATTATTATTAGTAAAGAAGCAAAATAAATTGCATCATTCACTCTTTTACATATTGTATAACCTATATTTAATCGACTGATATGACAGTGATAATTTTATCCATGGTAAAGGCCCTTTGTTTCTTATGTAATATATTTAGTCCTGCAAAATATGTGTTTCAGTCTGGCTGCCTCTGTGGAATGGTATAAAGCCGGGGTATTTTTATGCATCCCTTTGAATGCATTAAGTATTCAGATAAGCAATCATTAGAAGACCGAGCCTGGAAACTCAAAAACGCATAATCTCTAACTGCATAAACCTTCATTGTATAGGATTGTGGCAGAATGAGGATTAGGGTTTTTCTCTCTTCCCCAATGTAGTGCAATCCCAGAGTTAGTATATATAATTAGCAGGGAGTGGGAGGCATCCCATTCCATTTGAGTGTCTAGATTTTCAGTTTTCTCTGCTCAGTATTGCATGGTTCATTCTTTTTTGTCTTTAGTCTTCTAATGGGGACCCATTTTTATATACGTGGAGTAAATTCTACTTGAAAATATGTATAAAACTCCAGAAATAATTTGTTCTGGGATTGATTCTTTGTTTTTGGGACTTCATTAATTAGCTGGATAACTAAACTGAAGTTTTATTATAACTCCTGTGAATTATTGGCCACAGAATTTTATCTATAATCCAGTTTATGATGTTCAGATAAGTTGTTTTTTTCTATAAAATAACTTCTAGTAAAGCACTGTGAAATGATTTATTATATTTTGGTTTTATTATATAATGTCATCACCAAAGATATTACTAATCTAGGCTTTGATTCAGAAAGCTGTTACTCGGTGAATTATTTAGGTGATCACTGAGTGGCATTCTGAAAGAACAAAGGTTTGGCACTCTTTGTGTTAATGAACAGTGATTCAAACACAAGATTCTTGGCACTCTGGCTATATGTGAGTTACTAGCAGAAAAGTGGTTCAAAGACATGGTTTTTGATACTTATGTATAAATGAGTTACTCTGATGTAATGGTGATAAATTAGTTTAACTGAAACAAGGATCTTGTTATACCATATAAAAGGTTCCATTTACACCAATAAAATGATGTATAGTGTAATGGTAATATATAAGGGTATTCAGGGGCAGGGGAAATATATAACAGTGTTTTGCTATAATAACATGTTATAATAGTGTATTGTGTTATGCAGTAGCAGAATAACACATTATAATGTGCAAATAAAATGCTACCACTGTCTCTCCATCAGCTGCCATATGATGCAAAACAGCATTATACATGTACATACCGTAAACGTCATGTTCAAAATTGTTTCATGTTCTTTTTGTATAGTCTGTGCTGCAACTGTCACCAGATTTTGGGAAGATGAATATCAACATGTCCATATATTTATCTGTAACTTGATTTTATTGAAATATATTTGTAACTTGTTTTAATTAGCATGAGTTTATCATCCTAGAAGTTCTTGAATTTGTTGCTATTTTTCCACTATTCTGTTTTGCACTATTGCTACAATTGTTGCCATAGTGGCAGAAAAGGATCTGTGGATGAGCCCATCTACCTGGTTATCAAGTGTAATGAATAAATAAATATACCTTCACAGTCCATGCACTTACATAAGTATGAGAATAATTCTGAAGGGAAATGCAATGGATACACATACCTCTATTATTCATAGGTACAATATACAGAGTAAAAATGTATAACATTTTGTAAAATTATTCAAACACATAGGAGTTATGCCTAAAAAGCTCATGTAGTTGCTAGTCCCAGGTGCTGATTACACCTGAGTGAAAGAAGAACAGGGAAGGTGAAAGGAATTAATATAGGTTTTAATTAACTGACAAATATGAACATGTACCCACATATGCTGTCAGAACTGCATCTGCATAAATAATGAGATCTGAAGAGAGGCAACGACAGGCAGAAGGTAGAGGCCCAGAATCAGCTAACAGATACTGACAAATGTTAAACTCTTGACAGCTGCAACCAGACAAGGGCATTGATAGGACAGCTACTACAAATTTGTGACATACAAAAGATGGCACAAACCAACCACAGCAGGTTCATCTGAGTAGATCCAGGCACTAGTGTGACAATACACTTATTACCAGCCTGGAAAGTTCTAATGATGTTTAATGCAAGAGGCAACAATGACAAGTCCTAATATATCTGCAGTTGTTATTCTGTGTCTGTGCTTTAATGGAATCAAAGTGCTGGTGACCCATCCAATGAAGGGAGGACCCAGCCCTCTTTGGTGTAATTAGGCCATGTTTATAGCAGTACAAAGCAAAACCAGCTCTGAAATTTGGCAGGATTTGATATGAATCAGAGTATGAAGCCAGAATGAGATGCAGGTGAGCAGTAGTTTAGAGAAATGTGTAATTAGTATAGTGTGTTTTATTTGCTTACTAAAGAGTATTGCTCATTACAGTCTGCTAGTGCCAACAGGATTGTTGCATATTGTGAACAGCAATGCTCTGCACTGAATCTTGGCAGTCTGGTGTCAAATTCCTATGTGTGTATGCATATATGACTCAACAGTAGTGTAGAGTTTATAACTCTGCCCTGTTTTGCAACCTGAGCATGCACCCAAGCACTTTGTAGGTTACTTCTACAACAGTGCAGACAGTGCTGTCCTGCTGTGTACCATCAATATCTATAAGAGACTCCCTCATCCACTTCCTATGATAACACACATGTACACAACTTGTGATACTGTTCATATTTTAAATAATGCTGCCACCCTTGAGTGTCTCATGCACTATGTAACACAGAGACACTGACACAAAGTCTGTGTCACTATTTACCTTATCCTTTAAATAATGCAAACTTCGTATCCCAGCATGTTAGCACTAACTACACTTTTAGGATGTACACAGCCACCCTGCTGTGCATGCTACATGCTTCCATTCCCTGAAGTGATCACTGTGTAATGACAAAAGGAAAAGTATTCAGAGCAGCTGCTGATCTGTACACCATTCACTTCACACTATAGAGTACTGTGTCAAGAAAGATGTGATATTCTCCATCTGAAATGGGAATCTGTCAGTACTATGACTGGGGTGTACTCTGTGCTATAAGTTTATAGGTGCATACAAGGCTAATGCCCACTGCAGCCTTTATAAGCCTAACCATGCATCCTACGTGAGTCTCACATGTTTTTGTGTCCTAAAGGTTATTTTGAAGGATGTATGAAAGCTAGGGCATGAATTACAGGCTGCCTCTGTCCATTACGGACATAGGTGGTAGACCAGGGGTGAATTTCTGCTTGCCCATCCAATGGTCCAAGTTACACTTGAATAGGATTAGGGAAAAGCTCCATTTCACGTGGATTGGAAGCCTGTTCCAGAGAAGGAGAATTCTCTGAGACATCTACCTGCCTCTCCAGTGTATTCTACTTATGTGACAAGCAAGGATTAAGTACTTAGATCAATTAGTCCTGATGCTATTGGTTTAGCAGATATGGAAAAGATTTGAGGATGCCATGCATGCCAGGCATAGATTGCCTGTCAACATTCCGTAGAAAACACAGAATAGAGATAAGACTTTAAGGTGATCTGTGCAAGACATGTTGTTAATGCCTTGCAGTTTCTTTGCAAGAAACTCTATGAGTGTTCCAGTTGCTGGATTTGAATGGTGAGGTGCATATTGAAGAGAGTATTTTACTCAATGATGGGTCTGATGAGGGCCAAATACAGAAGGCCAGTGGCCACCTTGGATATAGATGCCATGCCCTTGCTTATTAATTGAGCACCATAAAATGATTTCCTTACTACCATTGAGACAAGCTGGTCAAAGACCAGTTTACTATCTACATATTTCCACAAATCCCTAACTACTGGATCTACTCTTAGGGGCTTGTTATCAATGAGGTAATTTCTTGTGGTAGCTGGCTTCCAAAAGGGTGCTATTGTACATTTCTTGGCACTGAGTTTAAAGCCTTGGGTTTGGCACCAGTTATTTGTCTGTGTTGTTCCTTCCTATAGGATGTTCATGTATTAGGGGGCATAGCCAGCCAGAGGCCCTTGATATTGTCCTTGACTCTGAGAAGTAAATGCCAAAAAGGAGAGGACCAATACACTAGTGAAAGACTTCTTGTGGAGGTGGTTTCCCCTATCCTAACTTCCTGGGTCTTACCTGAGAGCCAGCTAGCTATCCAGCATATAGCATAAGGGTTTATGCCTAATTCTGAGAATTTGCTTACAGTGCCTGTGTTGGTGTTGCATCGAATGCCTTAATGAGCTCAAGGTAGTTAGTATGTAAAGTTTTGCCTGCATCCATGGCACTGGTGACCTTTTCAAAGAGGTCTACCAAGTTGAGTAGCATGATCTGCCCTTGACAAAGCCAAACTGGGTTGTATCCAGTGTCTGAAGATTTCCCATGTAATTATTGTTTCCATGATAATTCTTTTGATGGATTTACATATGAGACTGGCCAGACTTATGGTTCTGTGGTTCCCAGGGTCCCTTGATGGACCATCCTTGTGCACAGGGATGGCAGCTGCAGTTCACCATTCACATGGCAAAAAACCTGTCTGGAGGCTATGGCTAAATAGTGAGGTCCTGTTATAAGCTATTTATGAGGCATCCTGGGATATTATCAGGGCCATTAATGCAATGTTCCTGGCCTTAGATAATGCATCTAGGACTTGCTCCCTAGTGATAATTCAGTGGTTATGTCTGATGGTGTTTCCTGGGGGGGGGGGGGATAAAAATGAAGCTTAATTTGCCCACTAGTGGATTTGCTACATCTCCTAACTCCATGTACACGACTGTATTTACAACCAGTTCTGCATACTGCTGTACACCCCCTTTAAGGTTTTGGAGACAGCTAAAAAAGCCTTGTGGGTGCCCTTGGCCTGGAAGGCTATTTTTACCACAGAATTGACTTTGGTAGACTTAGTTTACCCTCTTAGTTTTTATCTTTCTGGCATTACACTTCCTAATTTTAGCTATGACTTCTTTTCTTTTGTTGTATAACCTGTTTATGTGTGGATTCCATCAGGGTGGTTTGTTTTTTTGCGTTTGCTTTTGGCTTACTTCTGTAAGGCACAATAGCCTCTGTGTAGCTATTGACATAGCTGTATAGGGTTTCTGTGAACAATTCTGCATAGACTGCTGTGTTATCTGGGTTTGGAGGGGCTAAAAATTTTGATAGGTTATCATTTAATAACAGGCAGTTTGCACTGGAATAATTCCTGTGATCTAACCTTATAAGAGGGGACATTACAATGGGGGGGGGTGCAACATTCTCCTTTGTTTGTGATTACCATGTCCAGCATGTTTGCACCCCTAGTGGGTGTATGGACAATCTGGTCCAGGGTGTTTGTATTTACAATGAGCAGGAATATCTGGGCCTGTAACTCTGGGGTCATGTAGGATTCCCAGTTTACAGAGGGGTAATTAAAGTCACTATGAATATAGTATTAGGTTGAATGGTGAGTGCCTCCAAAAGGTCTAAGTATGAATTATGGGTTTCATGGGTCATAGAGGATGACCTATAACTTGCTAAGCTATGATATGTGACTTTGTCTATGGTGATTTTGATGTGAAGGAACTCCAGAGAATCATCCTGTTTGAGAAACTTTGAGGTATGTTTGTTATTGATGCAGGTCAAGACATCTTCACCTTTAGTCTATGCCTGTGTAGTAGCAGGTATGAATGCACACCTTCTCCATTTAAAAATATGCCTGTACTTGTATTTGTCTGTTTAAATAGCTGAGCTTAAGAAAACACAGTGATTGCCCTAAAGCCAGGATTAAATTATAGCTGTCTGGTACATCCAAAAATACAGTAGTTGTAACTTCTGATATCAGAAAAATGTAACAGACACCATGCTAAAGATTAAAACTCCATTTTTAATTCACTCATATATCAAATACACATACAAAACAAATGTATTTTCAATTTCAGCAACTTCAGATTATTTCAGATACAGCAAACCAAATTTACTTAAAAAGCATGTGCAACCATTTTGTACATGCCTTTCTTTGGGGATGACAGGATGACTTCCCACTCTGCAAATCCAGTTTATTGGATATTCTGCTATTTTATTTTACTGTTATTTCCTGCTTACAAACTTCGGCTCTCCACAGACTTAAGGTGGCAGTACTTCCTGTCTTCACATCATCACACTTGTCACTTTTTAATGCAAAGTTGGATCTTCTTGCACTTCCTGTACTAGCAGGCTAGGTCTCTTTCCTCTGTTTTTTTTTGTAAATAAATATCATGTTAATGTTGCACATGGACTAGGTGCAGGTTTTGCATTAGCACACATTTTCCAGACAAAATGAAATATAAACTCTGAAACTCTAACATCTAACATTAGTGCAATCCTTAGTGATTTACCAGAAAATTAGAAGTTTTATGTGGGATGGACAGAGTAAAAATATGAAGTAAAATTAGGGGCATTCTGCAAAAATCATGGACAGATGAAAGGTAAGATTTGGTGACTCACCCTGGTGTCTTGTAAGGCACTGAGCCCTCCTCATGTGCAGCGGCACATTATGATATGCAGCTTCTGGGATTGTGGAGAAAGAAACAGGAGAGTATAAGACCTGTGGATATCACAAACTAGCAGCATGTATGTGTAGATAAGACACATTTTATGTACAGTAATCCGTGGTGCTGCAGCTGTAACCTTGGCACCCCACTGGTCAAGGTGGTTGAGATGGCATCATTTCAGTATTGATGGCAACATTATTTACCTGCTTGTGGGATTCCCATCTCACCTATCACAGCTTTTGCCTTAGCATTCCATGCCCTTGTTTTATATTGGGGCTTTCCATAGGCATTGGCAGTGATCATAGTTGGATAAGTGGAGGAATATTTAAGTTTCCTCCATGCACTACCATTGAGCCCTGAAGGGTGCATTTCCCCCACCTTCAGCTGACATGTTTTTGTCACAAAAATAGCAAGGAAATATGGCTGGTACCTATCAAGTGCATCAACTGCTGTACAATATAGGGTAACTCATTTGCATGCTCTGTGGTGGGGTTGTAAGGTGAAACATGGCAGATCTGTCTCTGCTTATAAACCATGAGTGCAATATACAGTACACTGACTCCATTTTCATTAGGGAAAATCTGAAATTACATATACCTTCCGGAGCCATAAGGTAAACCACGTATGTGTTCTCTCTTTTTTAATTTCTCCACATCTTTTGGGTTTCTAATACCATGATTGGAATGGTCCCCATTCCTAAGTCAAAGTATGATTAAAGTTTATGCAATTGGTATTGTTTCAGTATTTGATGTCAGATGGAAGTGCTCTTTGTAGCACCTGCAATGTGCCTAGTAATGACTTCTTCTGCAATACGTACAGAGTAACATGTATCGGTAACATATCTAAATACGATTGCAGATTCTATTTTATAAGACCAATTGCTCCTAGTACTATTGGAACTTTCTGGGTATCTTTCTTCCACATTGCCCTTGTTTCTGCCTGCAAATCCTGATATTTTCTGACTTTGTGTCTCTCTGTATGCAAGACACTGTAGTCACTAGGTGTAGTGATTTCAATGATCAATGCTACTTCTGTCTTCTTTTCATGGACCACTCTATCTGGTTTCTCACATCTATGTTTTGAACTGTTGGTAATGGGTGATCCCATATGATGTAGACTTTATCATTTTCTATGATGCTTTGTGACTCATATTTCCAGTGTTTTTCAGCTACTTCAGTATTATAGTGTTTGCACAATCCCCAGTGCAACAGTCCTGCCACATTATTATGCCTTTCAGTATACAGTCCTTCTGCCATTAGTATGTCACAACCAGCAACAACCAGCAACAAGTTGTGCAACTGTTTTCAATTCTGTTTTACAAAACCTACATTTGTTGGTTTCTCCAACATGTTCAAAAGACTTTGTAAACCAACATGTACATAGTTCACTTTCATGGGTTGCCAGTATTAACCTTTCATCTTTTGGTTTGAATTAGCCTCTCCTTAACCATTCCTGCATTTGATCCCGATCAACATGAGGTTGTTCCAGGAGTTTTCTATACTTGCAGCTATATTTATGCATTTTCTACATTTCTTGACGTCTCATCTGATCCTTCACCTTACCTTCACCTTATATTTTTTCTTTTGTTTTTTGGCACATTCAGTTGCTGCCTGATTTTTATCTACTTCTGTTTTAATTTTCATTCCCACTTGATGCCGATATGCTTCTGCTAGACTAAGCAGCGAAGTCATCTTAGATTTATTCTCCTCATGTTTTAAAACTTTCACTATGTTTGGGCCTTGTGAGGTTAGCAGATGTGTGTGCAGTCCCACAATTGCAGATCTATACATGTAATCAATTTCAAGGAGGCCCAATCCCTCCTTCAGAATGGGGAATATATAATCTTGGTATGCACTGATTTTTATAAATCATTTGATGAGCATGAGGCATCCTTCTTGTTTTCCTATCTAATCTATCCAACACATTTTGGGGCCAGTCAATCACTCCAAAACTATAAGTTAGGACAGGAAGAGCAAATTGGTTGATAGCTTGAACTTTGTACTTAGATATCAACTTTATTTTCAGGATTAATTTAAGTCTTCTAAAATATTCCTTACTGTTTTATTCACATTTGTACATGTTTTATTGTTGATCCTTCATCAGTTTCCAAATATTTAAAACTCCCTATTGCTCAAGTTCTTTCATATCACACTTTTGTCCCAAACTGATGTTTTCTTGGTTCTACAGCTTTCTTGTATTAAAGGTTGCTTTTGCACATTTATCAAGATGAAATGACATTCTTATATCATCTGAAAAAGTTTTGACTACTTGCAGTTGTGCTTTCAGTTCCTCATCTGATGAGCTATACAGTTTTAAATCACTGACAAAGAGAAGATGAGAAGTCTTTACACTTTGTTGCTTTCTAGGAGCCAAATTATAGCCATGACTTACTCTGTTAAATATACAGCTTAATAGGTTAAGGACAAGGCAAAAGAGCAGTGGTGAGAGAGAGTCACCCTGGAATATCCCCCTATGGATTTCTATCCCTGGAATAATAATTTGTCCTTTATCGTGGCCTAAATGCAAAGTGGTTTGCCACTGTTTCATGGTCGGTGTGATGTAGTTTATCAGTGTAAGGCATGTCGCATACATTTTTAAGCACTCTTTTTTATCCAGGAATGTGGGATACTGTCAAATGCTTATTTGTAGTCAATCCATGCCATACTTATTCTTCCTATTTTTACAGTTCTTCACTATGACTTTGACAGCAAATGATGCTTTGTTCCATACGACTTTCTTTTATTACCCTTTTGTTCTAGTGCCATAATTGAGTTTTCTTCCAAATGACTATAAACTCTGTCAGTATCAATTCCAGTGTATAGTTTATACATCGTTGGAAGGCAAGTTATTGGTCTATAGTTTTTAGGGGAGCTTGCAAGTTCACTCTTAAGTTGGAGCATTGTTTTTCCTGTTGTTAGCCAGGCTGGTGTCTATTCAGGGTGTACATATAAATAGTTTGTACTCATGGCTAAATCTTCATGCAAAGATGTTAATACTTTTAGCCAGAAGTTAGGCACTGCATTTGGGCCTTGGATTTTCCAATAAGAGGCTTTTCTTAAGTTTGTTTCAATCTCTCTGGCTGTTATTTCGTCCTATTTCATAATATGTACATTTGAACTTGTTATTCTTTCTTTTACTTCTTCTATCTATTTAGAATCTTTGTTATGTTCCACAGGATCTTCATAAATATTTCTCCAAAATGTATCCATTTCTTATTTTTTTGATGGTCTTTCAATTCCTTTTACCTTGTTTCCCAATTTTCTATAAAGCTTTTTTGGGTCATCAAAAGATTGCTTATTTTGTACTTTTCCTTTATTGTTATCTGTCTATCTTCTAAGTTTTTCTGCCTGTGCTGATATTTTTAGTTTATTATTTGCTATAGTGCATGATAAATCCTAATTCTTTATAATACTGTACATTGCTTTTATTATGTCTACCTTTCTGAGTATTTTTGTTGATCTGTTACCTCTTTTATATTCTTCTAACAGTGACACTTCTTGTCTTAATTGCTTTATAGTTTTCTCTGTTCAATAGTTCCTTGATGGCATTCGATTTCTCCCCATCCTTTCCTTTACTACCCTGTGTTCTTGAGTTAGGACTTTACCTATTATTAATTTGAATACACGGTAATGTATCCTATTTACTTCTGTTATGTCGCATGAATCTCTATGGACAGTCCTAATTACTGTGTTCATTTGTTTTATCAAACTTCTAACTTTTTGGGTTTTATTGATCTTCTGCAATCTATTTCTTTCATTGATCTTAATAGGTCTATCCATCACTGTTAAATCAAGCAACTCTTCTCTTAGATATTTTTCTTCTAAACTGAGGGCACATTCTTTGTTTGCCATTTCCTGTGGGCACTGTATAGAAAGTTCAAGAGCTTCTTCCTGTGTCACATTCTCTTCAGTTTCACCCTGTGTCATCTATTGTTCCTTCATATGGGAAATCATTGATTTATCACTCCCCGGCATTGACTTTGTCGGAGCTGCCACAGTTTCCTGTTCTTTTCCTTGCTGTATCGCTCCAACTGAACCTTTGTACTGATTTCCAGTAGGAGGCTTTAAATTATCTTCATATGTCACCTGATTAGATGTTTCCTGCTCCATTTTTTTCTCCTTAACTTGCGTGTCCATTGCTCTATCCTGTTGTGTTGTTATTGGAGTTAAATTTTCTACACTAAATCCTTCACTTTGCAGGTAATACATAACCTTAATTTCTATTTCTTTAACTTCTCCATTACTAATCCTTTTTCTACTTTTTACTCTTTGTTTTCTTATTTTTTTGTATTGTGAAATTTTCCGTATCTGGATGTCTTTACCTGTTATTTCACTTCAAATATCTTTGGTGCTGCCCTTTTTGCATTGATTATGTTTGCTTTCTCCTTTGCATAAATATTGCACCATATTAAATCTCTTTTTCTTTCCCATGTCCATATTTCTTCTTCAGATGTCTCCTGCTCCTCTTGTTACTCCTTACTTTGGGGACTAGTTGTTCATGCTGTTATATGACCTGTGTTAGACTTGCTACACTGAATCCTTTACTTTGCAAATATTCCATAACTTCAGCTTCTATTTTTCTAACTTCTACTTGGCTAATCTTCTGTTCTACATTCCATCTTTGTGATCTTATTTTTTTTATTGTGAAATGTTACTTATCTTGATGCCTTTGCCTATATTTTTCTTCGAATATCTTTGGGGCTCCCTTTTTTGTATTGATGAATTTGGCTTTCACCTTTGCATAAATATTGCACCATATCAGATCTCTTTTTCATTCCCATGTCCATATTTCATTTTTATAACCTTCAAACAACTCTAAATTTTGTTCTTTAAATTTTAGCACTTCCTCAGTCACTTCTTTTTTCATATGTGCAATGAGGCATGATCATGGTGCTTAGAGACTTCAATTTGCAAAATGTAAGAGTGAGGAAAGACATTGAGGCTCATCACACTATCAAAGAAGTTGTACAGCTGTAAGGTGAAAAGCTGCTACAGGGGATTCTACTACCTGATTACATGGAGGTACTGGATCACAGCTTGAATAAGGTAAGTGCTACTTTTCTCAGGTTCACAGTATGTTATTTTACTTAAGTACATAATCCATTAGTTCTCACCATAGTTTTATGAGTTGCTGAACTGGCTAAGAGAGAATAGTACTAGAAGGTTAAGGCAATTGTGCTGAAGGAATGGAATATTGCTTAGTTAACATAGATTAGATCTGGTCTTGCTGAATCTAGCCTATTTTCCATGCACTTGAACTCAAATCCAGCCATCCTATATTAAGAAGGGCTCCCCTGCACCCTTGTGGCAGAAGAGTATGGATATAGCCTTGTCTGAGCTGGGGATTGCTGGAGGAGGGGTCGTTGTATGGTTTCCCATTGGCAGACTATTTTAAAACTGTTTAATTTTGCCTGTATATAAGCCTCACATTTCTGTGTGTTTTTTTGCACAATTAACCGGAGCTGCTGTGCATTTGGTGTCCTTTGTCAGTGGTCCAGAGTGTTTCTGCTTGAATCCAAGCCATCCAAACCTAAGAACAAGAAATTAAGATTATTTTGAGATTGATCTGCATTTTTTCCTCCAAATTGTGCCTTTTTGACTGTTTTACTTGTTTTGCCTGGTTATTACCTTCACTTGTTTTGTACTGAAATGTTGCTTAGTTAGCATAGACTAAATCCAAACTTGCTGAATCTAGCCTATTTTTCATACACTTGAACTCAAATCCAGCCACCATCATTAAGAAGAGTTCCCCCATACCCTTGTAGCAGAAGAGTGTGTATATAGTCTTGTCTGAGCTGGGGATTGCTGGAGAAAGGATCACAGTGTGATTTCCTATTGGCAGACTAGTTTAAATCTGTTTAATTTCACCTGTATATAAGCTTTCTGTTTCCTCTTAGCTGTGCACCATACAAAGAGGTTAGCAGTGCCTTGTATATACGCAAACACCTAGAAACTACTTTTTCCTTAAACACCAGTCAGTGAAACCCTCTCAGGTTCCCTGCTGCTCTGCAGGCAATGCAGCTGTGCACTTCTGCACTGTAGACAACTCAGCTGAGAACTGAGCAGCGTCACCCCACTTATCATCCCTGATCTTCAAGTCTCCTTGTTAATCCCAGAACAATAGCTGATCTAATTTGCCCTCTCACAAATTAGTTCTTAAGAATTACCTGTTACTATGGACAGTCAGTTTCCCAACATTTTTCCAGCCAGCCTGATTGCCATGAACATCCTGAGACAATGTAGCAATTGCCTCATGTATACTGACAACCACTTGCTCCTAAAGCAAACAAATTCAGTATGTGAGAGATGTAACTATACCATGAAACTAGAATCAGTCCCGTCATGTAACAATAAACAAGACATCAAACAAGTTGTTAGCATGCACACCTCTCCACTCACACACGATACGATCAAGACACATAAACCCACATATGCAGAGGTACTCACTAAGAGCCTACCAAAAGACCAGAGACCTCCCAAGTGCAAACAACCTACACAAACTGGTACATGAAGAGAATCCATAGCTACACATAACAACACACATATCAGTGTCTCAACAATTAAGCCCCTGAGGCAAAACACCTTAAAACCTAATGTCATAGGCAACTCAGCACTGAGGCACACAGATGTCTCCCTCACCAAATGTTGGATAAGGAGAAGATCATGATCAGCTGCCTGGCAGGTGCGAGGATCCATCAAAACACACATAATCAAGTCACTCAACAACAATTACCATTATGGCTCTGTCATAGTACTTGTTGGAGTGAATGACTTGAGACGTACCTCTCTGGATTACATGAAGAGAGACATGACTGAACTCTCAGATTGTGTGTCCCAAGCAGGTATACTCCTAGCCCTAAGCAGCATTCTACCTTCACCTAGGATGATGCCACAATACAGACAAAAAAAAAAGATTGATTTCAATAATTGGCTTAGCTTCTGGTGTCACTCCAGGGGATCCAGTATCTGACAGCCTGGGAAGACATGGTCGACAGAGCATGCTGCTTTGCCAGCGATGGCCTTCACCTGTCTTCTCAAGGCTTTCAGATACTGGCAAAGATGCTTGCTTCCCCCATAGTGCCATTTTTAGGCACAGTCAAAACAACAAAAAGTCCGACATAAAGAAATCTACTAGAGACAAACTCAAGGTCATGCTGCTTAATGCTAGGAGCCTAAACAGTAAACTGCACTGCCTGGAATCGCTCCTCATCTTGGAAGATGCTGACATCTGTGCAGTCAGTGAGACTAGGTTCGAGGCCACAAAGAGCACCCCGGCTGTACAAGGCTACAATGCCTTTCACATGTTCCGACTTCAAAATAAGCATGACAGAACCAAAGATGGAGGTGTATCCATCTTCATTAAATCCAAATACACCTCGAGAGTATACAGCCAAACACTTTGGTCATAAGAGATTTCAACTGTCCTTCCATTGACTGGGTGACTAACATGAGCAGAAACATGATTGATCTGAGGTTCCTGGATTTTGTTAATTCAAATGCTTTGGAACAGTTGGTCTTCACCCCTACAAGAGGCTCAAATGTCCTAGACCTAGTCTCACTAACATGGGGATCACTGCACTACTCCCCTGTGTGTTGCCCTCCCCAGTAAGGTCAAAAAATAAATCAGTCTCATTTGAAGTAAAGATCATACCTGACACCCCCACAGGAGCAAAAGAAACTGAACATTTTATCCAAAACAAACTATAGCCTACTAAGCAATGGTATAAAAATTTCAAAGCCCCTGCTAACACAGCCAACAATGACTCCTATGCAGAAGAGTAGACAAATGCCCTATATAGACACATAAACAAATGTATTTACTCAGCTGTACCTGAAAGGACTAGAACCAGGTCCTACCAAAAAAACAAGCCACCCTGGTAAGTATAAATAAGTTATATAACAGAAGAAAGAAACTGATATCTAAGAAAAGGAGGAAACTTATTCAATTGAGGAAGAATACCCTCCACAGCTTGAACAAGCAAATCAGATATCTTGTAAAGTCCTCTAAGGCTAGTTATAAGATTAAATTAGCATCCCTAGCAAAGACAACCATAAGACATTATTTAGCTACATCCACAAAATAAAAGGGAATGCCTAGCTGTATGCTGGACTTATAGTGGACGGTACCACTCACACTGAACCTGAGAAAATTACCAACTACTAGCTGACAGATTTGGCAATAACTTCACCCCCACCATCCCTATCAGCCATACCCCAAAGCATTCCTGATACCAGTTCTCTACCGAGTATCTCCAAAGAACAGGTCATACAAGCGCTCTGCAAGACCAAACACATGGCCTCTATGGGACCAGATAACATCCCAGGTTGCTTACTAAATAATCTAAAACAAGACCTAGCAGAACTCCTTGGTACTCTAATCATAGCCTGAGCACTGGCTTTGTTCTGGCAGAGTGGAGAACAGCAACAGTAATCCCCTTGCACAAATGGGTTCCATCAGCTGGCCCAGGAAACTATTGAACCATAAGCCTAACCAGCCTTATCTGCAAAGCCATGAAAAGAATCATCATGGACCTTATCAACAAGGACATAGGTGACCTTCAAACTCCTGACCTGACCCAGTATGGTTTCATGAAGGGTAAATCTTGCTTATTAAACCTGGTGGGCTTCTTTGAGAATGTCATCAAAGCCCTGGATGAGGACAAAGCAGTACACACTGCCTATCTTGATTTAGCTAAGGCTTTTGACACAATCTCCAACTCAGGGATCATTGAGAAACTCTCACAGCTGGGGATTAACCCATATGTCACTAGATGGGTAGCCAAATGGCTCACCAACAAAACACATACTGTCAAAGCTGGGTTGTCCACCTCCACCAGTATTCCAATTACCAGTGGGATTCCACAAGAATCTGTGCTGGGCCCTCTACTGTTTGGAATCTGTTTCTCTGAGGTCCAGGAGAAAGCAGATGACTTGTGGCTTACCAGAGTTGCAGATGACTACAAACTGGGTGCAATCATCGAGTTCCCCAATGATGTAAACATATTACAGAAGCTTATGACTCAGACAAATGATTGGTGCCAAAAGTCACAGACTAAAACTAAATACAAAATAATGCTTCATTATCTTGTTTGACAAAGAAGTAGCCCCCACTAATTATGATATAGATAGCAAGCACCACTCCAAGATTAAATCCAGTGGTGCAAGACATGGGAACACAGGTTGATAGTGATCTAAACTTCAATTCATAAAGAAAACCTTCTACATTGTGCATCTCATAAATAAGGGCATTGCATACAAGACTAAGGAGGTTATAACTCTGCTGTACTCAGGCCTTATCAGACCACTAATTGAGTACAATTCTCCTTTCTGTATGTATCTTACAAAACGCCTATAGCAAATGGAGAGACCACAGAGGTTTCTAACCAAAAGAATCCAAGGCCTTCAAAATGTGACTTACATGAAAAGACTGAAAGCCCTGTCATTGTTCTCTGTATCATACAGGCTGCTTAGAGGTGACCTGTGCCTGGCTTACAGAGCAGTCTCTGACTTTGCCATAATGGAAATGCTGTACATCCACAAATAAAATGGGACAAGAGTTACTAGCTCCAGGGATCTCAACCTATCCTGTGACATTAACAAAACATGTTGTTGAGACAGATATATCTCCCAGAGATTGCCACTCCTCTGGAATAAGCTCCTACTTCATGTGAAGCAGAGCTCCTCAATGACCCTATTTAAACACAAACTTGACAATTGAATGGGTGGCCATAAATTCACCCTGGGGCATGGGACCGATGTCCCTCATGGACAGGGGTAGTTGGTGCATAGAATTGCTCTGCTAACAATGGCCATTTAACTATGGTCAGTTAAGGTACACGAGTTTTTACATAACTAGGCTTGTAAAGGCCCTAGGGTCATTAGCCTATTAACCTCCTATGAGCCTATAAATGTCAAGCATAATGAAACACACCCAAATGCAAGTACTCAGAGTACATGTGAAGAAATTCAAACCTGCTGCTGTTAAGATTTTGTGGCAAACCATTTCCCTTATGAATATCTTATAACTATAGAACATTTGCAAGTGTTTTTAACAATCAGAGGAAACACATGCCAGTGTGGTGACTGCATATCTTAAGAGCATTGGGTTATGAGGTAAATTTTGTTAGTAGTATTATGGGCTTGACATTGTATAAACTGTCTTATTAGACATGCATGACTATCAGGCACACTAGCAGTATGATATACAGACTAGGAGAAGACAATGCATTAAGGGAGTGTATGGAACAGTCATTACTACTATGGTAATTCTGCTGTTTTCTGTACCAGCAGAGCAATGCTTACTAAGGATAAGAGAAATAAGAACAGTGATTCTGCTGAGAAAGTCACCCATAAAACCAAGTTCTTGAAGACAGAGAATGAAGTGCTACTTTAGGTTCTTTGTCTTGATGGCCTACAACTCTTTGGGCAGATTGTGGCCAGCCAGGCCTACAGAGACAGTTCCTGGAAAGGTCTTGTGGCAAACTTTAATGTGTTTGATGGCCAGGACTGCAGTTACACAATGGTCCATTGTATGGTCACTGACATTACATATGCTTCTGAGAAAAGAACTGTCTGCCTGGCATGAGAATGCATGTGAATTGTAAGTTTTCTGCCTCTTTTCTGTACTGCATTTGCGTGCGTGTGTGTGTGTGTGTGTGTCCACACACACACACACACACACACACACACACACACACACACACACACACACACACATTCAATATATTTTTTTGTTTTGGTAGCTCCCTAAAATACTACCTATTTCATTTGGCCACTGAAATGTGATATAGCTGCTGCAATCATCCACATAATGTAGGTAAACTTCATTCTCACCCCTAATTACACCACTACATTGTACTGGCTTCCCATTATGGCTGATTCACAGGATGAATACATTCACACGAACACACACAAGTGTTTTCTTTTTCACCTATTTTTATACTAACAGCATAACATATGTACATTTTAAATGCTTTTAGGAGTATGCCTGGTTAAAAAAAAGACTCTGGTTGGGTCATAGATATTCATGCATGATTTTTAATCAATCTAGTCTATCTAAATCCAAAATGTATTTAGAATTTTCTTTTTTGCACTTTCATCATAACACTTTATAGAAAACTTTCTTGCTAGTATCTCAGGTTGCCTTTGATAACTTGTTATGCTATCAAAATCATTTAGCTTGTCCATTTGGTGCTTTGCTTTTGCATGCCTAGGATGCCAACCCTGAGCACCTAACATTACAATCCAGTGGTATAATGTACATACTAGTTATTAACTTACTGTACTGGGTCACCAACTTAACAAAATAAATAAATGAATACATATAAACTTTAGATTTACATCTGTCACAAGCAGTGCATTGCTACTTACTTTCAAATGTCATCCCAGATGCGTGATAATTAACATTCATAAATTACAATTTTTTAGCAGCTAGCATATTTACTTAGACTGACAATGATGTCAAATATTGTTTAATAAATATAAAATAAACCAAAGAAACTAACAATGAGGTATTATAATGAATGACTGCAGCAGCTAGCAGAATGGGGTGGGGTAGGATACAGATTAGTTTGAAACTGAGGAAGTTGTGGCCTACTGAAGACAGGTCCCACTGCATTAAGAGAACAGCATTACTACTGAATGAGAGGTTAAGAAGGTATGTGGACATCTATCTGCCTTTAAACTATGGTTCAAAAAAGTCAATGTTTAACACAGAGTGTAAAACAATGCAAGACCTCAAGAACTGAATCACCTTACAAGGACATAATACACCAACACCTGTGTCACTCACTACTGTCAAAAACATCCTCTGATGGAAAGTTTAAATAATTTATTAAAACTAGAGTAAGTGCTTTCATCCAAAAGGGATCACCAAAGAACTTCATCAGAATAAATATTAATTGCATTCAATTAATATAAATACATAAAAAATATTTTTATTATTAACAGCAGTGAGTGACATGAGTTTTGGTGTATTCTGTCCTTGCAGCATAATTCAATTCTTATGGCTTTAAACTAAGGCCCTACTTCTGGGGACCATGGGAAGAAGAACAAGAACAGGAAAGTATTTAAAGAAGAATAAATTAGAGGACAGATTGGACTTTCATAGAAAACAGAAGTGTAGAATAAGTATGAAGAAAGCTTAGAAGTACAAAAAAAAACTCCATAAAATGGTAGGAGCAAAACTGAAGGCAAAAAACAATGTTTTGCAGTGTTATTAATTTAAGAAAGAGTATGGGGGAAGTCCAGGCTAGCCTGGAATTTGACAACTCATGTGGACATTGCCAACAGCGTATAAGAGGAACTGTCTGGGATATGGTAGTTCCAGTATAATATTGCCTCAGTAGTGGCATGAAGTGAAAGGGGAGGCATAGTGGTTTATAAACATACGGAATAGCTTGTAAACTGATGCACGAACAAGAAGTAATATGGAGCAGGTGGAATGGCAGCAGGGCGTGGCAAGTATGCTGGTGTTAAACCTAAGGCAGCATGTAAGATAAGCAGTAATTGGACTCTGACTACTGCCTACTGGTCACATCACTAGCATAGAACACTCTGCTGGTGGACATTTTTAGAATATGGAGTAGAGAAAGAAGGTAGCTGTGCTGTAAAATTTTAGTCTCCCAGCTGCAGACTGGTTATTTCACACATCCAAAGTAGAAATGGAAAGGAACATTGTAGAATCCCTAGATCAGGAAGATTTCATTTAGATGTTGCATGAAGTAGTCTATACTTACACCTCAATAGCTCATGATGTATAAGTGACCATGTTACAGAATGGATCTTCTTACAGCAGTAGAAAAGCAAGAGGCAAAGAAAATTACAGAAAGGTAAACTTCAAACAGATGGAAGAGGAGGTTTGGAAGGAAATAGGATATTACGGAGAAGGGGTGGCAAATAATGATGTATAAGATTAATCTTTCTAAAATACATGCATGTATCATCTCCAAGAAGAAGGAGAATAAAGCTTAGGCGAAGCTTAGCAAGGAGGCCAAGCCAGTGTTCAGGGACAAGACAAAAGCATTCATATGGTAGAAAGTATTAGAAGGGGAGAAAGAGAAGCAAAACAATGCTGAGGCCAAGAATGCAACAACTAAACACATGAGGAAATCCAAGGCCAGATTGGAGAGGAAATTAATAAAAAGGCCGATCAAGAATGAAAGGAAGGCAAGGAATGAAAAAGACATTACTGAAGTACTGAACAAGTTGTTTGCCTCACTATTTACAAAAACAAGACAGGGAAGTATACTGTGTTGGGAGGGCAAGAATGTAGAAGAATGTGAAAGACGGATAGCTCAATATGATTATGGGTTCATAGCAGCTGCTCTGAGTTATCCTGATACAACAAAAGAAGGGAGTTGAAAGTAACTAGCTTACAGCAGGATAATGCACAAGGTCCTCATGGGAGTCAACATTCTCAAAAACCTGCCAAGTATTCTGGCAGAACTATTACGGAACTCTTTAACACATTTCTAACTGGTATGGCTGTGCCAGATGTCTGGAAAACTGCTTCAGTTTCTCCTTCTCAGAGGAGGTATCAGAAAAACTCAGGTCAACTATTGTGAGAGCAGTGCCATTGAAGGCAATAAAGAAGAGAAATTGGAGAGAAAGGATTAAAGCATTTCTAAAGGTATTTCTGCTTCAAGACCCAAACCAGCATGGCCTCACTACCAGGAAGGGCTGCCCATCAAAGTTCCAACAGTTCTATGACTGGATAACAGCAGAGCTCCATGATTGCCTGCCAGTGAATACAGTCTTTCTGGACTTTAGCAAAGACTTTCACGAAGTACCACATTGAATAGTACATAGCACCTGAAAGACCTAGGAAAATGGAATTGCTATGAAGAAGCAAGTAATGGTAGGGAAAATCTGCTAGCAGTCAGGGATGTGACTAGTGTCATAAAACAAAGTCAGGCCTGGAACACTAAGTATTCAATATTGTCATCCCTGATATGTCAGTGGGGTTCACTAACAAACTAAATCTATGTGCATGTAATACAAAAAAATTGGAACCACAGTCCTGGATAATGACAAAAGCCTAAAATAGACTGTAGATGTCCTCTATAGGTGAGTAAAGAGGTGAAAACTAAGTATCAGTTTTGTTAAGTTCAAGATATTGCATTTTGAAAACTACCAGAAGGCCACCTTTAAGTTAGAGGGTGGTAAACTGATAGACATGGTGGGTGAACAGGACATAGACATAAACATTGTAGTAGTGGCAGGGCACGAGATACAAAAAAAGAGAGAGCCAAAAGGAATAGTCAATAAAGTCATGTATTGCATTCTGTGATGCTCAAGCTTGTAGGACAGACATGTTACACTCCCACTGTATCATGTGCTGTGGAGAGCACATCTGAAATATTGTGTGCTGTCTGAGAGACACAACAAGGAATGTGAAGTGAAACTAGTCAACATCCAGAGGAAGACCATGAGGTTTATTAGGGGGTGGAAAGAATGGAGTGCAAACAGTATTTGGCATTGCTGAACTCATTACACACCAGACAGAGAGACGTGAAAAGAGATTTCATGCAATTGGTGTACAAAATGCTTCATGGGAAAATAGAATGGGTGGAACTAAGTTACAAGGATAGTACAGGGATAATATTGTACCTCTCGAGTTGAGTTTCATAACTCCAGGCTGATATTTGTACATAATTCTGCGTGACCATAAAGCACACAGGCTTGTTGATATTTACAATTAATTTTATATTACCACACAGTACACAGGTTTGCTGATGTTTACACTTAATTCTATATTACTGTATTGTACACAGATTTGCTGATGTTTATACTTAATTCTGTATTACTGTACAGTACACAGGCTTGCTGACGTTTACACTTAATTCTGTATTACCACACAGTATACAGGTTTGCACTTAATTCTGTATCACCAGACAGTACACAGGCTTGCTGATGTATGCATCCAATTCTGCATTAATATACAGCTTATCAGTGGGAGTGGTAAGCACTGGGTAGCCTATCTACCACAAGAAGAGTGGTTTCTGGCCCAGAAATTTTATTTATTCATTTCAGTTTGTTAACTGGAAAAGTCCATTGGGCCAAGGGAGATAGTTTTCAATGGAGGCCCAAGGAGAAAAGCTCCAGACAGAAAGACAATATAACATATATTAGTACAGCATATATAGCAACAATTTAACATTCAATATACATGAAGACAATATTATAAGAACATTGAAATATATGTACTTTATTGGCTGTTTGGGCAGTTTTTCCCACCTCTTTCAACTTTCTGGTTTAAAAGCCCACATTTGTGCTTGTTTCCCTCCTTTCCTGTAACTAGTTTAGTCCAGATACAGAGTTGCTGTATCCAGGACTGTTTGTAAGCTTCTGAACCTCCAAGCCTTTCTGTGTCAGAGGGAAGCCTTCTAGCTTATCAGTGGGAGTGGTAAGCACTGGGTAGCCTATCTACCACAAGATGAGTGGTTTCTGGCCCAGAAATTGTAGTTTATTGGCTGTATGGGCAGTTTTTCCATCTCTTTCAACGTTCTGGTTTAAAAGCCCGTGTTTGTGCTTGTTTCCTGCCTTTCCTGTAACTAGAATAGTCCAGATACAGACTTGCTGTAGCCAGGACTGTTTGTAAGGTTCTGAGCCTCCAAGCCTTTCTGTGTTGGAGGGAAGCCTTCTAGCTTATCAGTGGGAGTGGTAAGCACTGGGTAGCCTATCTACCACAAGAGGAGTGGTTTCTGGCCCAGAAATTGTAGTTTACTGTCAGTTTGAGCAGTTTTTCTCTTTCAACTTTCTGGTTTAAAAACCCATATCTGCACTTGTTTCCCACCTTTCCTGTAACTAGTTTAGTCCAGATACAGATTTGCTGTATCTAAGACTGTCTGTAAGCTTCTGAACCCCCAAACCTTTTTGTGTCAGACGGAAGTCTTCTAGCTTACCAGTGGGAGTGGTAAGCACTAGGTAGTCTATCTACCACAAGAGGAGTGGTTTCTGGCCCAGAAACTGTAGTTTACTGGCTGCTCAGGAAGTTTTTTTTCCATCTCTTTCAACTTTCTGGTTTAAAAGCCTGTATTTGCACTTGTTTCCCGTCTTTCCTGTAACTAATCTAGTCCAGATGCAGATTTGCTATATCCAGGCCTTTATTTTGGCTGCAGGACACAGAGAATAGGGAAAATAGTGAGTTTTTGATTATTTTTATGTTTCCTTTTTTGCCACGTTTGTGTGACCTTAAAGTTAATATATATACCACAAGATGAGTGGTTTCGGACCCAGAAATTGTAGTTTATTGGCCGTTTGGGCAGTTTTTCCATTTCTTTCAACTTTCTGGTTTAAAAGCCAGTGTTTGCGCTTGTTTCCCACCTTTCCTGTAACTAGAATAGTCCAGATACAGATTTGCTGTAGCCAGGACTGTTTGTAAGCTTCTGAGCCCCCAAACCTTTCTGTGTTGGAGGGAAGCCTTCTAGCTTACCAGTGGGAGTGGTAATCATTAGGTAGCCTGTCTACCACAAGAGGAGTGGTTTCTGGCCCTGAAATTGTAGTTTATTGGCTGTTTGGGCAGTTTTTTCATCTCTTTTAACTTTCTGGTTTAAAAGCCTACATTTGTGCTTGTTTCCCTCCTTTCCTGTAACTAGTCTAGTCCAGATGCAGATTTGCTGTATCCAGGACTGTTTGTAAGCTTCTCAGCCCCCAAGCCTTTCTGTGTCAAAGGGAAGCCTTCTAGCTTATCAGTGGGAGTAGTAAGCACTGGGTAGCCTATTTATCACAAGAAGAGTGGTTTCTGGCACAGAAATTGTAGTTTTTCCATCTCTTTCAGCTTTCTGCTTTAAAAGCCTGCACTTGTGCTTGTTTCCCATTGTTCCTGTGACTAGTCTAGTCCAAATAAATATTTGCTGTATCCAGGAATGTTTGTAAGCTTCTGAGCCCCCCCCCCCAAGCCTTTCTGTGTTGGAGAGAAGCCTTCTAGCTTATCACTGGGAATGGTAAGCACTCAATAGTCTATCTACCACAAGAGGAGTGGTTTCTGGCCCAGAAATTGTAGTTTATTAGCTGTTTGGGCAGTTTTTCCATCTCTTTCAACATTCTGGTTTAAAAGCCGGCATTTGTGCTTATTTCCCACCTTTCATGTAACTAGTCGAGTCCAGATACAGATTTGCTGTACCCAGGACTGTTTGTAAGCTTCTGAGCGGTGACAAAATGTCTGCTCTTCTTTTTTTCCCTTTGATCTGGTAGTTCTCTCCTCTCCTGTACTTTTACTAGCTTATTAGTCTAGCACTTTGCCAGACTTCATGTAGCAATTATTGTGGCACACAAAAGTGCTCCCAGCACTAAATGTTCTTCAAGGAAACAGCTCAATTACTTATTATTAATGCCCACCCCTCCAGGCATGTCTAAAGGTCAGTTCACTGTGCTTTCTCCTATTAACCTGTTGAACTTTGGGATACTGAGGCAATGTAGCAACTGCCTCATGTACACTGACAACCCTCTCCTCTTACTTCTCAACACTCAGACTTGCGAGAGATGCACTTATATATCCAAACTGGAAGCCACACACTCTCCAGCCAAGACCAAAATAGCTGGTCAAGTGGAGAAGGTCAACACTTGCACCACACCACATGGAACACATAGCCTCCAGAACTCACACCAGCACTGCCTTCACATAAAAACACAAATCATACACCCACCTTTGTGATGGTTCTCAATAAAAATCTACCCAAACAGCAGAGACCTCCAAGGCAGAAATGCACTCGACCACCACAACACAACACTAATCATGAGACACATAACTCACCTAAACAGTGTGCCACTCAACCATAGCCCCTAAGGCAAAACAGCATGCCCAACACACTAGTCATAGGTGACTCGATAGTGAGGCACACTGATGTCCCACTCACTAGGTTGAATAAGGAGAAAGTAACAATCAGCTGCCTGTCAGATGCCAGGATCCACTACATGACGCATGCACTTAGGTCCCTCAACAACAGGTACAAATATGACTGTCATTGTACATGTGGGTGTAAATGACCTGAGACTTACCTCCCTGGACTACATAAAAAGAGACATGGAGGAGCTCTCGGATTATGTAGCCCAGGCGGGTATGACCCTAGCCCTGAGCAGCCTCCAGCCATCACCCAGAATGATACCACAGTACAAGCAGAAAATGATTGATTTCAACAATTGGCTTAGTTTCTGGTGTCATTCTAAGGGGTTCCAGTATCTGTCTGCCTGGCATGACATGATTGACAGACCTCAATGCTTTGCCAGAGATGGCCTGCATCTCTCACCCCTGGGTTTCTGGATACTGGTCAAGGCTCTTGCCACATCTATAGTGTCTTTTTTAGGTGGTGTTCCAAAGGCCAAATTACCATCATAACAGCTACAAACAAATGCAATCCGAGGGTCATGCTGTTCAATGCTAGAAGTCTAAATCTCAAAATGTACTCATTCAAAGCACTCCCTAAAATGGAGAACATCGATATTTGTGCTGTAAGAGAGATCTGGTTCAAAGCAGCAGAAAGCAACCCTGCAATACTAGGCTATAACTCATTCTACACCTTTTGGCCCCAGAACTTCGAATGAAGCTCCAAAGGTGATGGTGTTTCCATACTGATAAAGTATATGCACACCTCCAGACTTGTAGCCTAGCATAATGCATCAGATATACTTTAGGTGCAGCTAACATTGGGTAAGACAACAATTCAGGTCATAGCCTGCTATAGGTCCCCAACCATGTCCCAAGACTCACACTCCACATTCCTAAGTACCCTGGAGAATATTAGGGTCCAACCTAACACATTCATACTGGACAATTTCAACTACCCCTCCATTAACTGGGAAAACTACTCATGTACCAATAAACTTGCCCAACATTTCCTGGTATTCATCAATTGCAATACCCTGGACCAGCTCATTCTTACTCCCACTAGAGGTAACAACATCCTTGACCTGGTCATTACTAACATAGGCAACCATTGCTCTACACCAATAGTCAACTCTTCCATAGTTAGATCCAACCACAAACTAATCACCTTGGAAATCACATCCCCCCTACAAAGGTAACCACCATGAAATATTCTCCAAAGCTACCTTTGGACTCCTAAAAACAGAGGTAGCTAACTTCATGGCACCCATGCAAATGGAGAATAGTTGCATGTCTGCCAAATCATACACCAATGCACTGTACAAACATGTACAGAAATGCATGGGTCTCACCATACCCAGTAGAGCCAAGATGCTCTCCTCCAAAAAAATGAAGCCAATCTGGTGGTCCCCTGCCACAAACACACTCTACAACAGAAGGAGGAAACTGATGTCGAATAAGGTGAAGTCCCAAGACTGGAAAAACTCCCTTATCAGCATCAACAAAAAGTTGAGATCCTCATCAAATCCTCTAAAGCTAGCTATGAAAATAGAATTACAGCAGACAGTAAAGACAACCACAAGGCCTTCTATAGTTATGTAAAGACTCTCCATGGCAATACACAGATTTGCTCTGAGCTACTGCACAATGGTACCTCCTATACCGAGCCAACAGCTATTGCCAATATACTGGCTGACAGATTCAGTGCCAACTTTACTCATCTCTCCTCCACCAAAGGACCAATCACAATACAAGTAGATTGCCAGGCACCCAGTATTACTGCTGCACAGGTTAAAACAGCACTGTCCAAGGCCAAGAATACAGCTTCTATGAGACCTGAAAATATCCCTGGCTGTGTTCTACATGAATTACAGAGTGAACTGGCACCTCACCTGTGTGGCTTGTTCATTCACAGCCTCACCTCAGGCTTTGCCCCTACTGAAAGGTGCACTGCTACAGTCATCCCTGTTCACAAAGGAGGAGTGACTACAGACCCTGAGAACTATTGCACATTAGCCTGACAAGTCTGATATGCAAAGCTATGGAACACATCATCATGGACCTAATAAACAAGGATATATGGAATCTCCAAACTCTGGATTACATACAGTTTGGTTTTGTGAAGGGTAGATCAGGCCTGCTCAACCTGGTCAACTTCTTTGAGTCAGTCACCAGAGCTGTGGATGAAGGCAAGGTGGTTCATACAGCCTACCTTGATCTGGCCAAGGCCTTTGATACTATTAACCACTCAGTAATCATAGAAAAACTCACTAAGCTAGGCATCAGCCCCTATATCACTAGGTGGGTTGCCAACTGGCTCACAGATAGAACCCATAGTGTGAAAGTAGTGGACTCCAAGTCAGACTGCTGACCAGTCATGAGTGGGGTCCCACAGGGTTCAGTCCTGGGTCCTCTCCTGTTTGGTATCTACATCTCTGAAGTCCAGGCCAACATGAAGGGACTCTGGCTGACAAAGTTTGCAGATGATTGCAAGTTGGGAGCTATTATTAACTCCCCAAGTGATGTTGACATCCTACAGAAAGGTCTCACTGAGACCAACGACTGGTGTCAAAACCATGGCCTTAAGCTTAATGCAAAAACATATGTCATCATCCCCTTTGGGAAAAACTCAGTTGCCATGAATTACCACATCAATGGTAGTCCACTGAACACAGAAGGCATTATAAGAGATTTGGGAACACAGGTTGACAGCAGCCTCTCTTTTGACCACCACATTGCCACTGTGGTCAGAAAGCCCTTCTATGTGGCACATCTCATTACTAAGGGTTTTGCATCCAGGAAGAAAGAGGTCATTGTGTCCTTCTACTCTTCCCTCATTAGGCTAGTCATCAAGTACAATGCCCCATTTGGCATGTACCTCACTAGACACCTGCAACAACTGGAGAGGCTGCAAAAGTACCTCACAAAGAGGATCCTAGGTCTTAAACACTTATCCTATATGGACAGACTCAAAAAACTCCCAACTATTCTCTGTCTCATATCACCTACTTAGAGGCAATCTCTGCTTGACTTACAAAGTCATGTCTAACCCAGTTCTGTTAGAACTGCTACATCTAAAGAAATCCCAATCCCTCCACACCACACGCTCCAGAGACCTCAACCTCATTATCACAATCAACAGAACAAGCTTGAGGGACAGGTTCATAACCCAGAGACTGCCCATGCTATAGAATAGACTTCCCATACATGTCAAACCAAGCACTTCACTGGCCCTCTTCAAGAGAAATCTTGATGAGTGGGTGGGAAATAGAAAATTCACCCCGGGGATCACTCCAATGGGTCTACTCGACA